>NC_064271.1:24637500-24872500 GCF_003254725.2 Canis lupus dingo
TTTCCCTATCTGTGGTGGCAGGTGAAGTCTCATGACTACTTGCTGCTTAAGAAGCACATGGGCCCCTTCATCTCTCAGTATATGATGTCAATTTCAAGCGGAAGAGGGAAAAACCAGTAGTAGGCATGCTAGCCGAAGGTACAAGGTGACATGTGACTCGAACATTAACTAAAGGCCGGAGACCATGACAGAGGCATCTTGAAGCGATTGCTTGGTAGAGGAAGATGAATTCTTGTATGTGGACTACGGTTTGATTTTTCTGGCACATTCAGAAACATGTCAATCTCATGCAAGTTCACACTCATTTTTAAAGATTCCTAAAGGTTATGTAAGAGGACCAAGGTAGCCGTGTCCTTGTGAGACGCTGCCATTTGGTGTCATCATCACTGGTCTACTCATGTCCATTCCCCAAATACTTAACATGCCTTATTTTAATAAGTCACCATGGATTGACTGACTCAGTCCTTAGCTTGGCTCGATTCTGAAGTGGTAAAGTAAGAACAGTCATAGTTACTCCTGCATAGTTCAGAAATATGACCCCTAAGGTCAAATCTACAATACTGTCAAAAATGAGGTGAAAAGTGTACTTTAAATTCCATGTTTGGTCCAATCTCTGCAATGCCAAACAAGTAATTGGAAACATTTGTGCATGACTTAATTTTTCATGCATTATCCCATTGTTTCAGAATCTTGTAAACAGAGCCCAAACCTATGACCTACTAACAAACTCTCACTTCTTGCCATTTTTTTTTTTTTCTTAAGGACCCTTCACTAGTAGGAAGCCATAAAACGTATTAGAAGAGCAGCCTTATAATGAACATACGACAGATATCTTAAAAATGTCTTTCCTTTTAAAATCTATTTTTTTAATTTAAATAGTGTAAATGATGAAATGTGGACTAGCTCTACTAGAAAGACATTCCTTTGTGGTATTTCATAAAGAATGGTGAGATTTTAATAACTACTCTAAGTAACTGACTTAACCCTTACCTTTAAGTGGAGGTGTGGAGGTAAGCTTTAATTGTGCGTGGTGAAACGAGAGAATGTTTCATGAAAGATGCTGGACTTTTCTTGGAAAAGGTGCACCAGTAAATATTTAGACTGAAAGATAATATTTCATAAGTTTTCATAAACTTGTAAAAATATTTATAAGAACCTTGCCAAAACCATGTATATTAGTATGATTTATATTTATATGCTATAGCATAGCCTATTTTAAAGTAGGTATTAGATATTCTTAATAGTATCTGGGTTTTAGAATCCAAAAAGCAAATTGTGAATCATGACTTTTTGAGCATTACATGTTTGCATTTCATGATCTCATCTTTTTAAGAGAAATAAACTATTAGATAATTTAATACAAAGCACAACTCTACTGAAAAACAAGAATATACCACTAAGGGGCAAAATTTAACTTGGATATTTATTCTTTAATATGAAAAAGATGAGAGCATGGTAACTATCACAAAGTTGCCTTGATCCAAGGCAATCAAGGATAAATAACATTTAAATAGAATTCTTTCCTGAGGGGCCTTAAGGATACCACCTTATGATAAACCATAAACACTGACTTTATAACAAAATGCAAGTGAACATTAGAGATTGATCTATTACTTTAAAACAATGTCAAGCTAAGACATCAATGCCTTTTTTTTTTTTTAAAGCAACTTGCTATTTCATATAATCTGAAACTCAGTTCAGTAGGCTCCAAAACGGTATTTTTACCATTGTGTATTGGGGGCGGGATATATATTGATGTCTCTTTCATAGAAAGAGTAAAAAAAATATTTAATTGTATTGCAAAACACAGTTTATGTATACGTTCAAATAGGATTTAGAAAGGAAGAGATTTATATCTTTCTTTAGTGCTGCCCATCAGTTTGAAACTGTCTTCTTTAACAAATGCTAATGATTTGGTTGATTATGTTTGTGAATGTACTTACCATGCAGTTTTGGGAATCAACCGCTGATGAATCTTATCAAGAAGAGAAATTATAGCATTAGCTCATTTGCTTTCCAAACAGCAGGAGTGAGAGTTCTTTCCAAAATTATATTAGTGATATTGTTTTAACATCCATACAGAAAAGTACATACTATTTCTTGCCTGTTTTCTTGGTGTTTCTTAGACAAGGCTCACATTTATTAGACAAGGTCTCTTCTTTCTGTGTAGGAATACAACTGGATGTATATTTGAAATCGGAAAATCAAAAATAATACCAAAAACAAATTGAAATACTTATTTAAATTGAAGTAGCTTATCCAAGTTTGAGAAGGGAGCAAGCAGAGTTGTAAAATCTTTTTTTTTCCCCTTACCATAGGAAAATAGCAAAATGACATGTGCTCGTGTCAAATTAATTACGTTCTGTTTCTATGAGAGGATTTCTTACTAACTGGTAAAAATGCACATTACCATAGGGTTTTTCCCACCATAACTTATATAAGCTACTGTTATATTAACTAGCAAGGTTGTTAGCCACAGACACAATGCCCAAAGGACAGGCTGGGCTTCCGACTGCAGGCTAGTTCTTGTCTTGTATAGATTAGAGTGACAGAGCTGTGTGTGCGTTATCCTGAGAAACTGGGCTTCACTGAATCTAAAATCAGCATATTTCATTGGTCTCTTTTAGTAGAATGGCTGAGGGCTTTGCCATATTCATGAGGCACACAGAATTGAGAGACTTAGGGCACACCTTAGAGCACAGGTGTGTTTATGACTTGACCTTTAAAGTTAGTTCGAGGTTTTCACCTCTGCCTAAAAGGGAAACTACCAAAAGCACAATCTTGATTACATTTTCTTCATCATCTTCTAGCAAAGGACAAATTTGTAGAACAATAGATACAGACATAGATATAGATTTATCTCCTTATATTTGAGAGGAAATATTTGAATCTACATTTGGATATGTATAGATATATGTAAGATTGCTTTTATCTCTGGTCTTAAAGTGTATACATCACTGCTGCTTAGGGCACTATTAACAGTTATAACCACAAACTCCATCAAAAATATAAAATGTGCAAAAAAAATAGAAAATGTGCGTACACATATATGGCACAAATATTTGTGTGCATATACACAACAAAATATGTTTCAATAGTAAGAATGGATGAAGGATGTATAAGGACATCATTAAATTAAGAGATAAAATAGAAAGCAAATCAAATATATAGATCAGTGAAATATGGTATGAAATCACTTGATGGTCTCTATACTTAAGTGAAAACCAGGGTTTGATTTTTAAATTTAGATATTTAGTCAACTCTTTTTATAGATTATCATAGTGGAGGGCATTTCAAGAGTGGAGAGAAAGGCTTGTTAATATTTCAGCGGTTTTGAGATTATTTGGGGGATTTTTTAAAATCATGAAATAATAATACATGAAATAATACAAAATCATGATAGTTTGTGATGAAAAAATGACATAAGTGAATTAAATTAATGTACATTTAATTATATGCCTCTAAAGTTCCCTTGAATATGATAATTCCTTACCAATAAATTGGGGTGAGATTTTACACAAATACTATCTGCTTTCTTACCAAATGTTAACATAAAAAATTCTGAACAATACATCAAATAGTCTGTTTTATAATACTCTGTTTTGGACTATGTTAAAAATTGTTAAGCATAATAACACTCATCTAGCTAACCATAAGGAAATAAATAGAAATTCCTTTTTCAAAGTGGAATTACAGTCATTTTTTCTCAAATACCTCAAGTATAAAGTGAAATATTTCTCCCCTTCTATTCCCTAAAAATAAGCTCACTTAAAGCCAGTTTGATAAAATAATCACGAAATGGCTTCTCTTTCACCTGTTGGATAATCTGACATCAGTAGGCAAGCCTCTATTTCAGGACCCACTTCAAAATTGCTTCTCAGAAAAAAAAAAGTTTCTTAATTTTTTTTAAGTTTTGATTAAGCTGCTTAAGATAGTGGGCTAGGTGAATGAGCTCTCATTTCAGAAGTGTGTGCCCTAGATTTCAAAGTACCATGAAACCAACTTCACTGCTTCCAAATTCACAAGATTCCATAGACTTTTCTCTTGTCTGTCTGTACAGGTAATCATTTCTCAGCTGACTCAGTTTTACATTTTCAACTAGGAGCTGTGCTTTTCATTCCTTAGTCTTCTCTGTAAATGAGTTTGTCTTCCTCTCTCACTAAACTATTTACTGTTTTGAATATTATTTCATACTGTCTCTTAGTCTTCTATTCTTCTTACTGCTCTTGATGCTTTAAAAGCACCCATTTTTGCTTTTAAAATCCCCTTTCATGAAGCTTTTAATCAAGTAGACATAGGGTGACATTATTTCCTCCATTTTCAAACAACAAAATCCACAGCAATCATGAGCTACATGTTCATGACATATTCATTCATTTGACACTACCCACATCATTCTGGTGGCTATGAGATTTTCATATTTATTGATCAGAATGCCCCTGGTGTGAATGTCTACATGCATTCAGTTATGCTTCCAACCAACATAGATTTATTAAGGTCCCATTTGTATCCTGCATTTTTGTGGAAGCAATATAACTATGAAGATGAACTAGGCAGATGGGGTCTACAAACAAAATAACAAGAAATGGGAAATTCTGCCCCAGAAGACACACAGAAAACTTGTAGTTAGGAATTTTGTCCATTCTTATGCATCTATGAAAGGCCTTTGAGGAGTCAATACTATGGTGGTTCAAACATCCCTAGTAATGACAGCTTAGGACAGACATTCTGAAACTTTTTGGTCTCAGAATTACACTATTAAAAATTATCAAGGTGACAATAGCACTTGTTTATGTATATTATAGTTACTGATATTTAGCATATTAAAGTAAAACAAATTTTTTCCTAAGCTATTCAGTAATTCATTAAAAATAACAACTGTAGACTAATTAAATGTTAACATGAATAATATACTATACTAAGATAATAATCTTTTCCAAAATTAAAAAGAGTGAGGAAAGTGGTATTGTTATATGAATCTCTTTACTGTGTGCCTTAATAGAAGATACTGAATTCCTCATTTCTTCTTTTACATTCGATCTTGCAATATATTGTTTGGGTTGAGGATCTAAGGAAAATCCAGCCTTTCACAAATCTGTAATTGGGAAAGAGACAAACTCATTAAGTAGACTTTTCATCTAATCATGGATATTCTTCTTTAATATATACCAAATATCAACAAGTAGTAGTTTCTTAAAAGTTGCAATGTGGAATTCAAAATCATATCAATAGCTTTCCATTCTTTTTATGCTAAATTCCATTATTTATCTTTCATTCTTAATAGACTTTTGACTGATGTATAATCTTATTACTCATTAGTTAATCTGTTGGAAAGTATTGGTTCACTGGGTTATGCAGACCTTCCAATTATTGACACATTTCATTATAGGATATCAAAAAATAATCAACTCACTATTACTATCATGATCCCACTAGAAATTTCAGTAAGTATGGGAAATCTTTCTAGCTCATAATGGCAGATAGAAATTTTCCAAAATTCTAAAATTCCTCAAAAGCTAAAATTTTATCAACAACAAACCCTATAGGTCATTTCCCTTGTTGTTATAGACTCATGGAGTTTATAACAGATGAGGGCTTTTTTTTTTTAAGGTTCAAGGGTATAACCTTGAAGAATATTATGACCTCTAATACAGTTTGGTGCTACTTGATTCATGCTAAGAAACCAGGACTTCTAAGGCTCCAGCATTGTGTACAAATTCCAACCTACATGAAAAAAGAAAATAACAAAAATATTATGATGAAATTTCAAGGATTTTCTGAAAGTAGCTTAGAGTTTCTAGAGGTCTGGGGCATGGTTTAAAAACCACTGCTCATGGGCAGCCCCGGTGGCCCAGCACTTTGGCACCACCTTCGGCCCGGGGTGTGGTCCTGGAGACCCGGGATCAAGTCCCATGTCAGGCTCCTTGCATGGAGCCTGCTTCTCTCCCTCTCCCTCTGCCTTTGTCTCTGCCTCTCTTTCTCTCTGTCTGTCATGAGTAAATAAATTAAAACAAACAAACAAAAAAACCCAACACTGCTCATGAGCACTTTGGTGGCTCAGTCAGCTAAGGGTCCAAATCTTGGTTTCTGCTCAAGTCATGATCTCAGGCTCCTGAACTCAAACCCCAAGTAGGGCTCCCTGCTCAGCAGGGAGTCTGCTTGAGATTTTCTCCTTCTCCCTCTGCCTTCCCACCTTGCTCATGCTCTGTGTGCATCTCTCTCTAAAATAAATAAATAAAATCTCTTTAAAAAATTAAAAAACACTGCTCAAAGAACATAAAACACACCTGCAGATGTTCAGTAGTCATTGTTTGATATTCAGTATCATCCAAGGATTGACTAGGATTCACTACCAACTATAACAGCAATACTTAACACATCCAAATTGCTTTGCAAATAATTTTATGCATATATTATCTTGTTTAAGTTTTTCAATAAGTCAGTAAGCTATCAGTATAAAATTACAGCTTTATTTAATGACTTTTCCAAGGTCATAAGACCTGTAAATATCAAAATCCAGATTTATATCCAGGTTTTATGAAGTCCAGTATTCTCACTATACCATAGCTGTTTAATATAACTCTTTTACAGCCTCCTCTAAGTAAGGGGATAGTGAATAAATCCTGTGTCATCTGCTTGATGGTGGTTTTTATTTAAGTGCTATTACAATATTACATGGATAGGTATAAATCTTATTCCCATTCCAAATCCTTCATGGCGTGGGCATTCCAATTTCACATCTTTTTAATCAAAATCCAAAACTGCACTATAGTCATATGATGCCCCTCAACATACCTAGTTAGTTTTCTTTAACTGCTATAATGTCTGATTGCCAATTTGGTCATTCTACTGGCTAAAATAATCACTGACCATTTTAGTGGATCACTGACCAGTTATTCCAATCTTCAAAATGAACAGATCAGATCAGTCTTGCAATCTAATCATCCACATCCAGAACATTGATAACTGTGCTGATCAAAAAGAACTTAGCTAAATCTTAGAGACACAGGAATATATGGAATAGCAGTTTAAGAAGTAATTCCTGAAATTTATGAATGGTTCTTGCATAAGACTTTTTAAGTCAGACCAACAGAGACCCTGGATCCTAGCCTTGATGTTAACAAATTAGCTTTGTGAGTCAGGAAAACACTCAACATTACCATGTCTTGGTTTTCTTGTCCATTTAATGAGAGGGAATTAATATGTGATCTCTTGTTTTGCATACAATCTTAATGTTGTATGATTTTTATATAAAAATAAAAACATTTCCCTTTCTGGCAGTCATGATTTTCTTCATTTGTAAGTTCTTTTTCTTGCCAGTCCGTCTCCACGCTCTATACCGGAAATCTTCAAAATCCAACTCATCGCTCAAAATTATATATAAAAGGTTTAAAGAAGCTATAATCTATCTATCTATCTATCTATCTATCTATCTATCTATCTATCTATCTATCATCTATCTTCTATCTATCACCTATCCACCTAACCAACCGTTTAGACCCTTTAAGTATGGTATTTAATAAAATCTACTCTTCATGTTTTCTTCCACTAAACAAAAATGAAATTGCTTCTATAGCGTTTATGTTATGATAAATTCGGGGTGGGGTTTATAGAGATTGATCTCCTCTGCTAATGATTAATTGTAATCCATCCTGAAATATTAATAAGAAACCCATATGAGCTATGTTGAGGAAGGGAGGGGAGAGAAAGAAGCTGTTATGTTTGTCTGCAATTACTGAAATTACGGAAGCAAAGGTCTTCCAGAGACAGATATATAATCACAATTATCTGACCTGTAAAAATGTTTTGTATTTCTGCAGCCAAGGAACAGCAAATTATTGGGATTAGGAGCCCTTTTTATAAAGATATTTTATAAAACCCTCCTTTGCATAGCTATATTTTTTATTTACTTGACAGCATCTATCCCCTTCTAATATTGAAATCAGAGACATTCTACTATCACTGAGAGTGTGTTTTAAATAAACTGCTCTGGAACCTAGGCTTTGCAGTTTATAAGCTCCCTGAATTTGGTCAGGTGACTTGTCCTTTCTAAATCACCATAGAAGAAAATGAATCAGGTGTCTCCTGGCTGCTGAGGGCCATGTGGAAAGTGTATGCATGCATGGCCAGGTCACTGCTACGCCTCCAACACTTGCTTAATCCACCCTTGGAGAATGAGAAGTGACAGCACAGGAAAGGGGCTGGCACACAGCAGGCAATCGATGCACACTGGGGTGTGCATGTGTTCTAAATCTAAATCTAAATTGCAAAGTGTTTAAAAATAGAAATAGCATTTTCATTTATGGAGTACTGTGAAAACATGCTCATGGAAAACATTAAACAAAGATAGCAAATAATAGCTTTATCGCTATTATTTCAATTATATACATAAAGCAAAATAAACAGTAAGGGGAAGCCACTCAAAGGCCATCGACAGGAAGCTGTTCAAATAAATAAAGGTATATCATATAATAGAATACTATGTAGCAATTAAAAATAATAACGTAAAGCTATAATTTGTTCATATGGAACAATTGCCAAGATAAGTCAAATGAAAAAAGCAAGATGCAGAAGAATATATATAACATGCTCCCATGTGTGTAAAGAGATGTACATATATACATTAAATACACAAATGACAGAAGGATTACAAGTTGATAAACAGTTGGCTCTGGAAGGGGACAGTATTTAGTAAATATACTTTTATATAGTTTGCCTTCCTTTTTTTTTTGCCTTCTTTTTTAACATGAGTACAATAGTTACACTAGTTTTCAGATAAAAGTTAATTTTAATGTAAAATAGAGATGATTTATATATTTATAAGGAAAATTATTGACATTCCCTCCACCAAACAAACAAACAAAAACTGGCAAAGTATCAGTTTTATCATGAGTTTCTTAGTATCCTGTAAAACCAAAGAAAGGCCACTTTTAAATATTTCAACTCATGATGGCATTAATTCAGAAGAGACAGGGGCAGCCCCGGTGGCTCAGTGGTTTAGAGCTACCTTCAGCCCAGGGCCTGATCCTGGAGACCTGGGATCCAATCCCATGTCAGGCTCCCTGAATGGAGCCTGCTTCTCCCTCTGCCTGTGTCTCTGCCTCTCTCTCTCTCTCTCTCTCTCTCTCTCTCTCTGTATCTCTCATGAATAAGTAAATAAAATCTTTAAAAAAAAAAAATTCAGAAGAGACAGAGCCATTAGCACAGAACTGACAGAGCCAAATACATTGTTGATAGGATTGCCAGATAATATACAATAATTTTATTTGCTAAGTCTGGCAATTTCAATTTTGGGAAAGAGAAAAGTGTTCTGAATTCTTATAATACTGTGTGTACTGGATGTCAAACCTTGATAGTTTCCAGATAGTCAATTTTCTATTACTTAGGTAAAATTTAGGTAAAAACAACTTTCTGTTGTTTAGGTAAAATACATTGATCTTTTAATTGAATTTTTAAAGAATATTTCTAGGGGCACTCGGGTGGCTCTGTTGGTTAGGCATCTGCCTTTGGCCCAGGTCATGATCCCAGAGTCCTGGAATCAAG
This sequence comes from Canis lupus dingo, assembly GCF_003254725.2. Taxonomy (NCBI): domain Eukaryota; kingdom Metazoa; phylum Chordata; class Mammalia; order Carnivora; family Canidae; genus Canis; species Canis lupus. The sequence continues at coordinate 24,647,044 of NC_064271.1, forward strand.
TCCCACATCAGGCTCCCTATAGGGAGCCTGCTTCTCCCTCTGCCCTCTCCTTCTGCCCCTCTCTCTCTCTGTGTCTCTCATGAATAAATAAAATCTTTTAAAAAAGAAAAAAAATATTTCTTAAAATACACAAAATATAATAAATGATTCTCCCGAGTTTATAATATTAACTAATTTATAATGTTAATTAGTTTATAATACATGTAATGTGACTCCAATCTATTCTTTCACATTAATATTCCAATATTTTCTTATAATACCATTGTATTACAAGCAAAATAAGCTTTTTTTTTTTAATAAAATAAGCTTATCTACCATTGAGTGAACGTAAATACTCTCTCCAGCACTTGTCTTTTCCCTTCCTGTCATGAATCTGAAATGTTCTCATGAGGTCTTCTAACTGCTTCAATGAAAAGGTTCTCTTCATCTGCATAGAGCTTTTTTTTACAATGTCTTCTATCATTGTAATGTGTATACATATCAATGTCCCTAATAGATAAATAAAAGCACCATGAAAGTAGGAAGCAATCACATCCCACATCTTTCATCTTTAATCACTGTGTATCCTAGCAAACTGGCCTCGTATTTTACACAAAGGGTATATCCAACAGAGTCCAACTGATGTGTGGGTGAATAGCAGTAGATAGTCCAGTTCCTCTGGACTAAACTTCAGTCAACTTGGAATCTCATAAAAAATAATAGTAACTACCCTCATTTGGCACCATAATCCCTCTGTATAGTTGAAAATAATTCCTAAAATGATCCTCAGCCATATTCTTTCATGGAAAAAAAAAAGTTAAATTCCATGTCCTTTACTCAAGACTTTCATTTTATTTTCTTATCCCTTACTCAGTCTTATATTGCTCATATGAACCCCTAAGTTCCTTAATCCTCCTTTAGGCTGGGGAGTGGGGAGTGCAGACCTGAGCATTATATTTTAGCAAATCAGAAGAGTGCTGAGTGATTTCCTTCTTTGTATTCAATTACTTTGAAGTCATCTCAGTACAATTTTTTTTTACAAAATGGAATATTAATTATTCTTTAGACCTATGCATAGTCAATTCTTATATTATAGTTGAACAATTTATTTCTAAGTGATTCTCCCTAATTGATGCTTTCAGATTAATTTAGTTCTCTTTTTTAAGCAAGGACATTTGATTGCTATCCCTAAACTACAAAAGGATATTTCTCTATTACCTTAAAGCTATTGTAGAACACCCTGGGCATACAATTTATCCTGCCTTCCAGTCAAAGATGTTTAAAACAAAGATTTTCAAATCTCATACTGGTGCTTCATGATGAAATTTCCACTGTTCCATGGTGACATAGAATAATAAATACATTGTAATGAGTTTTTTTTTTTAGAAAGCTACCTTTGTTCACTTTTTTATGTCTTAAAATATTTATCTTATATATGTGATAGTAGATGGTAGTAATTATTTTTCTACTGTCATTAAAATGTTGGATACCTTATGCTAGTCTTCTATTTGTTTTATTTTTCTTTTTTATTCTTTTCTAGAATACCAAATTTGAGAACCACTAATTATAGCCATAGAAATAGCAATAAGAATAGCCAGCAATTAGAAGTCTTTTATTTATGTTCTAATTTAATGCAATAGCTCTCTGAGGAACTTACTACTATTGTACAAACAGATATTAAGAAATTGAGAAAGAAAGAAGTTTGGGTTCCCCTGGGTGGCTCAGTCACTTAAGCATCTGCCTTTGGGCTCAGGTTCTGATCCCAGGGTCCTGGGATCAAGGCCCATAAAAGGCTCCCTGCTCAGTGAGGAGTCTGCTACTCTCTACCCTTCTGCCTTTCTGCCCCTCTGTCAGCTCATGCTCTCTGTCTCTCAAATAAGAAAAATCTTTTGGAAAAGGGGGGAGGAAAGAAGTTTAAAAATATGTCCAAAGTCACACAATGAATTAACCCAGGAAAGGGGTTCCAGAGGTCATGCCCTTAACCACTGCATGAGAGTGAAACAGGGTAAGATTTTAAGTAAATTTTTATGGCCTGACACTGATATTGAGCTACTAAACTTTTAAAATTCTACCATGTAGGCATGTAGTAATGTTTTTCTATGCATTTTATTCATACTTTTAAATCTTTCAGGTGGAATAGAATCCAAAAGCCACGAGATTTCTACTCACATCTTTAATATACATACCCATTTCACAATGTCATGTAGAATTCTCTTTTAGAATTCCATGTTGATTTTTAAGTTAATTCCTTCTAGAATTTTCTCTATGCACACACACAAAAAAAGAACTTCAACTAGTCTGAAGAAAACTAGAAATGTATCCTAAGGTTCTAAAATTTGAGCACATAAAGTTTTAAAATAAGAATTTTGAAAAGTTACCATAACATTAGCAAAGATTTTTTTAAAAATAGGGAGCATATAAAAGTTATGTCAAAGATGACAGAGCAGGTCTGCCTCTAATTTGAACACATAATATAAATATGTAATTGAAAAAAAATATTTAGCAAGCTATCTATATAGGAAGGATCAGTGTTAAGAAATTTAAAAAGGGAATTTATAGCCAGAATGGTAAATAACCAAGCTCCTATTTTAGGGATCAAGGAAGAGCCTATTGGATATAAACCCTAACATATAGAAGTCAGTATTTTAATGGGAGACAAGAAAAACCTTGAGTCTGAGTAAGGCATGGAATTCTAATAGTCTGACTAGACATACATAGACTAGAAAAAAATACAGTAGCTTAAGGAAGTAGACAAGATGCTTATCTCCATCTGGGACTCAGGACAGGAAAAAATTCTCCAAATAAATTAAAATCCCTGTATTCTTCTACACAAGAATATGGAGGCTGAATCTATATTACTCAAAACACAGGTACCCCAAACTAAGAAATTATGTAAACTGACCTCAGAATGTGAAACCTCTGCACCATTAGCAGTAACCATTCAGGTCTCCTCCCACAAGATTTGGGGTGAGGAAGGACAAAGGAGTCAACTTGACCAGAAAGTAAATTCACAGGAAAAGAATCACAAACTACACAATAAAACAGAGTAATAATATGAACATTCGTGCTCTTAGAACTTGAATTATCTGAAAGGTAATACTATATAAGCATTAATTAAAAAGATAAAAGAGAATTAGAAACCCTCATTAAGATCAGCACACTATGAGGAAGGATGGGATTTCTAGAACAATAACACCACCAACAACAAAGAAAGCCACTGATATTTGAAACTCCATAAATAATTTAAAAACCAGATTAAATACAACTAAACAATAAATCAATGTTGGAAGCTTTGTCTGAGAAACCTACATAGAATGAGACATGAAAATATGAAGGGATTTGAGGTATGTTAAGAAAAGAATAAGTAGGATGTAATATATAGTTAATGGTTAAAAGTGGTGAATACAGGGACACCTGGAAGCCTCAGTTGGTAGAGCATGTGATGCTTGATATCAGGGTTGTAAGTTTGAGTCCCACATTGGGTATAGAGATTACTTAAAAATAAAATCTTTTTTTAAAACTGTTTAAATTTATTTTTAAAGATTTCATTTATTTATTTGACAGAAAGAGAGAGCACAGGAGTGGGAGTGGCAGGCAGGGGGAAAAGGAGAAGCAGGCTCCCCACGGAGCAGGGAGCCCAATGTAGAGCTCCATCCTAGGACCCTAGGATCAAGCTCAGAGCCAAAGACAGCCACCTAACAGATCAAGCCACAAAGGTGTCCCCCTTTTTAAAAAAGATTTTTTTTTAATTCACAAGAGACACACAGAGACAGAGACATAAGCAGAGGGAGAAGCAGGCTCCCTGCAGGGAGCTTGAGGGGACTCAATCCCAGGACCCCAGGATCACGACCTGAGCTGAAGGCAGATGCTCAACCACTGAGCCACCCAGGTGCTCCCAAAATAAAATGTTTAATAATGAATAAATAAATAAAAGTGTGAGTACAGAAAAATGGGAGAAGAAATATGAAAGGAGTAAAGATTAAAAATTCATAGAACTGAAGAAACATATTGATACTCAGATACAAGAATCATACATTGTATGAATAAAAATAAGTCCACATTGAGATATATCTAGTGAGACTGATAATTAATAAGGACAAAAAATATTAAAACTAATGAGAACAAAAAGACAGATTCAATAAAGAAGCAACAATTATACAAAGAGCAGATTCTCATCCATAAGAGCAGAAGCAATAACAGAAGTGACGATTTCAAACTGCCAAGAGCAAACAAGTATCATATGAGAAATATATTCCCAAGTAAACTACCATATAAAAGTAAAGATGTTTTTACACAAAGGGATATAATTTTCTACACAGATCATCACTGAAAAATTACTAAAGTATATACATGAATTTAAAGGGAAAAAATGAACACAGAAGAGGGAGGAAGACATGAGGCAATGTTTAGGGGAATAAAAGAAAAAGCTAAAAAAACACTAAAAAGTGTTCCTAAAAGTGTGATGCCCTTGACATCCACATTTAGATCTGCCTTTGAGGAAACACGCTGCCCCTACAGATTCTGCTGGCAACCTCCAGCTGCCACCCATCCACTCACCTGTGACGTTAACACCTAAGCCATGCTACACATGGTCTGCTCCCAAGCTTCACTGAGCTTAGCTGGTGGAGGTCCTAGAGCAGGTCAGATCTGGCCAAGACAGGGCTACTCAAATGGGCAACCTTTGCTCTTGGCCATCCCAGCAACCTGGCCAAGATTTTCTGAGTAGACCGAGGCTCACTTGACCCAGTCCTTTGTCTCTCTCTTCTCTAAGGTGTCAGACACTCATTGAGGTCTGAGGTTTTTCTCTGCCTTTTCTTGCTCCCTCCCCTTTTATCCTTCACAGGAATTTTGAGCAGTCTCTTGCATGTGTAATTCTGTCTACCTTTTGGAGGAACCAAACCGGCATATGAAGGCAAGAGAGTGGACAAAGTCAGATCTACTGATAAACAAGATGATATCTTTATCTGAAACAACAGTAGTCATGAATAATAACAGTGTACACTCAGGGAATAGACTTCCTAAGAAGAAAACCCGTGGTATGTTTTTTATACCTGCCTCATTGCCTTAAGTTTAGGAGAGCTGAGATGTCCTTTTAGGAAACACTGTCTACCTGGGATAAGACTTAGTTATTTACTTACTCAAAATATTCTCTAAGTTGGGAAGATGATTGAGTCTTAAGAACCTTAAGGCCTATTACTCTTCTATTTTCCTTGGGGGCCGATGGCAATAGGCTGTACTATCTAAAAAATTCGGGGATCCCTGGGTGGTGCAGCGGTTTAGCACCTGCCTTTGGCCCAGGGCGTGATCCTGGAGACCCAGGATCGAGTCCCACATCGGGCTCCCTGCATGGAGCCTGCTTCTCCCTCTGCCTGTGTCTCTGCCTCTCTCTCTCTCTCTGTGTGTGTGACTATCATAAATAAATTAAAAAATTAAAAAAAAAAACTCTCATGTACTGACATGCTTTTTACTAAGATTACAGACACTGGTCAAATCTTCTGGGCTGTTCCAAATCTTGTCAATCTCTGGTGAAATCATCATATTTGTGAGTCATCCATACAACACACTAGCTTCCATATTCCATGGCCCTTCTCTCCGCTGCGATGTAGTCACTTGGTGCTATTGTCACATCTGGGCACACGTTCTCTCTGATACCTATTCTTATTTTTTTAAGATTTTTATTTATTTATTCATGAGAGACACAGAGAGAGAGAGAGGCCAGACACAGGTGGAGGGAGAAGCAGGCTCCAAGCAGGGAGCCCAAGGCCAAGACTCAATCCCAGGACTCCAGGATCATGACCTGAGCCAAAGCCAGACGCTTAACCACTGAGCCACCCAGGCATCCTTGATACTTTCAATCCAAACTTTCCACTTTTGAACTCAACCTCTATGCCTCCAGCTTACTAATGTCATCATGGCATTGCACCTATTGTGTCTTTTTAGCTCAGCCAGCCATGTCCCTTTCTACATTCTTCCTATATGCTAGTACCTTGTTGTCTCACTTCCTACTTGATCTAGCCTGTGTTCTATAGTCATTTCAAACTTTTCATGTTTTGGATTCTTTATGTCCTTGAAACAAAGTTTTAGATTCTTTATGTCCTTGAAACATAAAATAAACAATGAAATGAGTCACAGTAGAATCACAAAATATTAGTAAATAAAAATTTTAAACATGGGATTTGTTTTCTTTTGTTTTGTTTTTTATCTCAATACAATATAGCATCTTGAGTGTTTAGGGGGAGGTAAAAAATCAATGGCCTATGTCTCATCTTCTATGGAAAACATATGATTTTTTTTCTATTTCTCACTATCCAAAACAACATCATTTTATTGAATGTCAATTCCATGTATCTGTATTGAAAAGCTATTATAGCTTATACTATGTCAAAATTTAGCGAAAAGCCCCATGGACATTTAGTGAAAAGTCCCATGGACAGGGAATTCTTCAAGATGTTTCTAAAGTGTAATTTGTTTAAATATTTTTTCACTAGTTCTTTTAACTCTTAGGTTTCTTTCTACTATGTACATAAGATGCCAGGTTTAGTTTTAAATTCTCAATCAGTAGAGATTGAATTACTTAAAAATAGATCACTGAAAAGCTTTTTTCTTAAATCATCTTTTTTTCCATTCACTTTGACAAAGTACCAAAAGTTGATTTGATATTTTTATAGTTGTGTTTCTCAATGGCATATTACGGGAGCCACAGGACTGCAACACTGCAAGTAAAGATTTCTCTTGTACTATACTTAAATGATTAAGATAAAAATATTGTCCCAAATAATTCAACCTTAATTTGTACACATTTTAAAATTAGTTCAGGACATTGAAAAGCCATTGAAAACTTGTGGTCACTAAAGTGGCTCCTATTAACATCTACTGCCCACAGTAAAACAGCTATCTTGGGAATTAAAAACTTTTCAGAACTTCAAATTTTTTTCTGTAAATTATAAAGTAAGTCTTATAACCTCCATTAAGGTAATTTGGTAACCTTACTACATACATGGAAGTGTTTATTTTCTTTAAAAAGAACCCATAGGTAGCAGGAAGAATTAGTCATACTCTTAAAAATATAAGTGAAATTAACAAGTCATATCTGTTCTGGTTATAAAGATAATGATTCTTCTGGAACCTTTCTTTAATAGAACATTATAGCTTTATTCAATAAAGTACAGCTAAGGCTCACAACCAAAGGCAAAACTTCTAGATATAGAAGGTCACACAACAAACACTTAAAAGACAAAGTCTTGTTCCAGGGTGTTCAGCCAAAAAAACATGTGGACTCCAGATTCTTACTTATAAATTAGCCCAGATTAGCTTTTGACTCCTATGTCTAAGATCAACCATTTTTAAGGAGGACAAGTTACACATACTGTTACATTATCTCAGCCATATGACTAAAATAATGTCTAAAGGTAGATATTACTTTAAAACTTTCACTTGATATTCAGTTTTATCAATGTATACAGCTAAAAGGGAAAAAAAAATCCCCAAGTAACAGCCCATGCTGCCTACTGGGCTCCAAATGTTTTGCAGCTAAGAGAATATATAAAACCTTTCCCCACTTCTGCTATATTTTTTTATAATTTCAAACACAGAGAGTGAATCCCTGCTTGGAGAATCATCAATTCAGAGTATATAAACCCCAGGTGCACTTACCACACTAACTTTACCCTTGACTCCAGACATATTCTTGTCAATTACAAAATAAACATGCAAATAAATGGGAAATTTCCACTATTGCAACAGTCCTATAGAGTCAAGTCAGAAGATCTCAGAAACTAGTCACTAGATTAAAGAAAGTGATAAGTTGTTGATCTCATTTACAAATTTTAGAATCAGGGAATCCCTGGGTGGCTCAGCGGTTAGGTGCCTGCCTTTGGCCCAGGGCGCGATCCTGGAGACCCGGGATCGAATCCCACGTCGGGCTCCCAGTGCATGGAGCCTGTTTCTCCCTCTGCCTGTGTCTCTGCCTCTCTTTCTCTCTCTCTGTATGACTATCATAAATAAATTTTAAAAAATTAAAAAAAAATTTTAGAATCAAAGAAAGACACATGTATTAGATGAAGTAAACTGGTAGTAATTTAAGTGGAATGATGGTAAAATACTACTAGTGCATGGTATGTAAATATTTGCTTTGTATCCTGTACTATTCTCAACGTTCTACATATATCAAGTAATTTAATACTCAACTGGGAGGCAGGTATTATCCCCATTTGCAGATGAGGAAATTTAAAAAGAGATTAAGTTACTTGAGCAAGAACACACAGTTACTAAGTAAGTAGTGGATCTTGGATTTGAACCTAGGCAGGCTGACTAAAAGAGTCTATGTTCTTAACTACATGAGACTGCCTCTCAATACCAGACACTCACCAAGGTTTCCTGAATGAAGATTTTCAGAGAAAGTTCTTGGTGCATTTGTTGTTCAAAAATAAACAAAACAAAAAAGTAGAAACAGATCCATAAATATGGAAAACAAACTGATAGTGGCTAGAAGGATGAGGGCTCAGGAGAATGGGAGAAATGGGTGAAGGAGATTGGGAGGCTAAGCACCCATTACAGAATGAGTAAGTCATGGGGATGAAAGGCACAGCACAGGGAATATAATCAGTGAGATTGTAATAGTGTCGTATGGTGTCAGAGCTACACTTGTGGTGAGCACACCATAATGTATAGAGTTGTCAAATCACTGTGTCTTACTCTTGAAGCTAATGTTACATCGCATGTCAACTATACTTTAATAAAAAAATATTACAGCAAATATGACCTTTGGCATCTCTCCCTTAAATCCTCAAATCTTAGGTATCATTTTAACCAGAAGCATGAATCTGTAATAAAGAACAAGAAAACTGCTTCTTGTTTCAACTAAAACCTAAGTAACTAGAAGCCAAAGAGAATTAAAAAAAAAATAGTTATTTCCAGAAATTAATGTAAAATAAATTTATATATCAATTTTATTTACAATTTTAAAATCTTCTTAACAATGCCAAGTCAATATGGCACTTTATAGAACATTGTCAACTAAACAAAAGGAAGGGGCAACCCCTTCCTTAAGCCAGGCTGAGTTCTGTGGTCCAGGCATAAGGGCTAAGCACATCTGTGTGAGGATAGAGAGTATGGCCATCTAGAGAGGTCATGCTGTGTCTCACAAGCACAGCTACCACTCAACTATAAAAAGATGATGCTATGTGAAAATCCAGGTTCAGTATTGATTTTTTATTTTTAAAGCTGGAAATCCAGATTTATATGTGAAATCCGATTATTTTAAAATTTTGTTTCAAATGTTTTAAAACACCAAGAACGATAAACATAGGGTATCTATCAAACTAAAAAGGATCTCCTGTCTTTCATATTTCCAACTATATTGGAAATATAGCTTCCAATAATAAGTTTCACTAATAAGTCTTGTTCTTTATTTGGACTTTGAAAAACAAGAAATTACTGTTACAGAAACATACAAATGTCCAGTATATAGCTTCAAGTAGACAAAACTCATTTTATTCATTTCTTATTGCTGTTATAACAAATTACTACAAAGTTAGTGGTTTCTAACAATACATTTTCATTACTGTGTAGTTCTAGAGGTCAAAAGTCCAAAATCCATATCAGTGGTCTAAAATCAAGGTGTTTCTAAGACTGTATTTCTTCTAGAAGTTCAGTGCAAGGAGCTATTTCTTTATCTTTTCCCACTTTTAGGGGCTACTTGCATTCAAAAGCTTGTGGCCCCTTCCTCCATCTTCAAATCCATCTAGGTAGCATCTTCAGATCTCTCTCTGATTTTAACTTTCTATGTCCCTCTTCTATTATTTAAGTATCCTCATGATTAACAGTGGACCCACTTGAATAAGGCAGTCAAATCTCATTTCAAGATATTTCCCTTATTCACATCTGTAGTCTCTTTAGCCAGGTAAGGAAACATACTCACACATTCTGATGATTAAAACATGGATATCATGGACACCAGGTGGCTGAGTCAGTTAAGCATCCAACTCTTGATTTCTGCTCAGGTCATGAGATGGAACCCCACATCAAGCTTTGAGCTGGGCATAGAGCCTGCTTAAGATTCTCTTCCTCTTCCATTGTTTCTCCTGCCCCTCTACCTAAAAAAAAGGACATTTGGTATACTCATCATTTTACCTACAATACTCATCATGTATTAATATATTTTCTGAGGGAGAAACACACTAGAGCATGATTTTATTATAGGAAAGATGATGGCTTGAATCAGGGAGAAAGAAAAAGAAAATGGAAGAAAAATGTGTCTTAACTGAAGAGCACTGAATACATCTCCTTCACATATCTCCTGAAGGTAAAGGTTCTCATTGACCAGTTGACTTTGTATATTTTTATTTATTTTTGTTTTATTTATCTACATGTAATAAAATAAAAATAAATTATATATATATATGGATAGATAGGTAGGTAGATATAAAGAGAGAGAGTCATTCAGCTATTCATAATGGGAAAAATTCAAAGAAATAAGAAAATAATAGATCTAACTCAGGCTTCAAGGATTTTACTATCTGCTATAGACAAAATTTATATCCCTTCCAAATTCATATGTTAAAATCTATTCTTCATTGTGATGGTATTTGGAGACAGTGCCTGCGAGAAGTGATTAAGTCATGATAGTGGAGCTTTAATGAATGGAATTAGTGTCTTTATAAAAAAAAAAATAAATCCTCAGAGAATTCCTTTGGCCCTTATGCCATGTAAGGAGACAGAGACAAGATGGCCATCTATGAAGAAAAAGCAGGCTCTCACCAGACACAAAATCTGCTGGAGCTTTGATCTTGGACTTCCCAGCCTCCAGAACTATGAGAAATAAATGTGTGTTGTATATAAGCCACCTTATCTATGATGTTTTATTATGAACTAAAAAACAACCTAAGGAGAGGAAGGATAAACTGGATATTTCTAGAGTTGGGACAATTAATAGAGATTATCCAGAAATAGCTTATGGTATTTATTGACCTCACCTAGTCATTGCTTCAAGGTTGACACTGCAGGGATGATACTTCATTGGAGAACTGCAGTGGATGCTGTTGGGCATGAATTAGGTGTCTCCTTTGAGGACCAAAGTATCCATCTCCCCAGATATTGCCTGTCAGTGACATAATAGTTAGTCCCTTCCCAGGAATTGTCCTTGGCCAAGGAGAGCTGCCTTAGTTATTTTACCTGGAAAAGGAGGAAGGCCTACAGAGGAGGAGAAATCCATAACTAATGACTAGATGACATAGTTAGCTCCCTTTCCCCATTTGAGACATCTCTGAAGTGCACCTCAAGTCCAGAGCTTCTTATGAGCTCTAATATGGCCTTTCTTGCAAATGCATTACAATTCAACTACCCCCTCTGCCCATTCTTGCTTCCTTAACTCCTTCACAAGACTTATTCCTCAAATCACTTGTCAATAAACACGCTGCATGCATTTCTCAGAGTCTGTTTCTCAAGAAACCAAAACTATGATGGAGGTGTTCCTTGATAGAAAAATAAACAAATAAATAATTAAGATACTCAGTCATTCTGTTTGTTCACACACATTCCTTAAAAGATTTGAAGTAGTTGGGAGAGGTTGGATAAACAACCAAATTAAAGGCATTGATTTTGGGGTTTGGAAACTGTTAAAGAGACCCAGTTCACAATTCCTTCATCACTGACCCCACCTCTGTATCAACACACACACACACACACACACACACACACACACACACTCACGTGCATAGCAGTCAGAAGACACACTGAATAAATTAGGTCAAACGTATTAAAAAAAATGATTTTGTTTCTGACTTGGCCTTCAATTTTGGTTGCAATTATTAGTATCTAGCAGATGATGATTTAAGAAGAAATCAAGCTGAAGCAAATATTTGAATGTTTGGAATGTTTGGAAATCACTATCCAAATCCATTCCAAATTTATTTTGTGAAATGACGAGTTAAAAAAATTTAAGTCAGTGGGTGGGAACATTATGAATTATCCCTCAATTTAGTTATATTGTTGTTACTAATTTACCAATATTGTCCTTCTCTGTTCCATTTCTTAATTATTTTAAACCTGGTACATTTAAATGGCAAAAGCTTACTAGTGGGTGGGCAAGATTGTTTTCCTAAAATTAATTTTGACCATCTTGCTTTCAAAAAGTATGCATTCTCTTTAGAAATCAGCAAACCTTTGGATTTTTTCTGTCCTCCTCTTCCCATCTTTTCATGGAATTTCATTAAGAATTACTATGTATTGTATAATTTCATAATAGTATGAAAAAGTAAAATAATGTATTTAACTACAATTACACTTAATAATGAAGAGGAAGCCCTAAGAGATGTGAAGAAGATGCCCTTATTTTGAGAGTCTAAATCAGCTTTTGAAAATTGCCCACCATACAATTAATTGGATTGCTGCCTAGTTGATGCATGTGAACAAGATAAACTTAAATAATTAGTCACATATTTTAGTGATTTAGTACTGAATATGACCAAATATACCACATTGCAAATGATTGAATTTAGTAATTTTGTTGTTTGGGAGAAAAGAAAAAGCAAGGAAAAGAAACCTCTAACCATGATCTTCTTTTTTTTTAAGATTTATTTATTTATTTGAGAGAGAAAGAAAGCACACATAAGCAGGAGGAAAAGCCGAGAAAGGAGGAGAGAATCTTCAAGCAGACTCCCTATTGAGTGTGGAGCCCAACTCAAGGCCAATCCCAGGATCCTGCAATCATGACTGAGCCAAAATCAAGAGTCACATGCTCAACTGACTGGCCCACCCAGGTGTCCCCTGATTATGTCTTAATTGAAATTTACTAGAAAAAACCTAGGTGACAAAATATCAACATCTGTACTGATATTGTTGTACTGATAAACCTACAACCCTGTACTAAGTATTTGCTATCTACCAGATGCTTTAATAGGCAACAAGAGACACAAAGTCTCAGGAAACACTATTCTTAGCTTATAAGGAATAATACTATTAAAATTTACAATGTAATACATGTATGTTGCAACATAAAGATATCAGAGAAGGATACAGGGGGTTCACAGAAAAAAAGACTAATGCTTTTAGTTAGAAGCAGAATGGAGAGTTAGAAGAAGAATGGAGTAGGATGAGTAGGAATTTGCCAGATGAGTGGTAAGGCAGGAATTCCACCCTAAAAATGGTTCACAGGGCAGTTTGGGAAGTCTATCCAGAGCATAGAGGGCAAGGAAGAAGACTGGAAATATATTTTGGAGTAAACATATAAAAAGTCTGGCATACCTTACTAAGAAACTTGTGGGTTTTTTGCAGACAACAAAGTGGACCATCATTGCTTAAATGAGTTGAGGGTATTCAGTGACTCCTGAGCCTAGGAGAAAAAGCCAAAAGATGAGAAATATGTAGACAAATCCATAGAGGGACTACACAGAAAAGACTTTTCATAATAAAAAAGAGAGACATTTATGTTTTACTTTTCATCCATAAAAGAAAGGGAGAAAGTAAAAATCAATCAATCCTTAGGCCATGTAGTTATTCCATAAAAACTGTGGAATATGTAGATAAACTTAGGCAGGTAATATCAATCCATCATGTGTACCATGTGTAAAATACAGATCAGATGCATAATATGCCTGCCTGATATTTACATAGATTTTTATACTTACAACCTGTGTTCATAATTATAATCTCATTTATTTATTAAAGTTTCCATAAAGGAAGTCAGAGAATTCACTTGGAGTCACCTAACAATTAAATGACAGAACTAGATTCCCAACTCAGCTCTTAGCCCCAGATTCCAGGTTCTTTCTATCAAGATGACAATATATACACAAAGAGAAGACATTTAGGGAAATTTTCAATGTGCATAAATTCAAATTTAATTATGTAAACTAATGCCAGACACACAGAGCACCAAAATGTAAGCAAAGGAAGGACCAAAAAGAGACCTGGGTGCTTTAATAAATGGAGCAAACAATTTGGAGTTCTGTATATTGGTCACCAGAATTTGCTGTCTTCATGGAAATGAAATTGAATCCTCTATCTCTTTACTTCTCCCCATCCTCATTTTCTTAACACCAAGTCTCTTTAGTTCAAATTAATGAAACGCTATTCTATAAACCCTGCCTCACAAATAGAACTTGAAACTTCTAAAGACACACAAGGAGAAGGAACTCAAAATTCTCAAATTAGCTCAACCAACCTTTTCATTTTTATAAGAACAACCAAAACCAGGCTAATGGCTTGACAGATGTGGCAGCCTCATTGGTGGCATAACTGAGTCTAAACCCTAAGCCTGCTAACCTTCCACCCATGGAGGTTTCCACAGCCTGTAGCCAAAAATCATAGGACATATTCTGCCAAAAAGGAAATTGAAAGAAGGAGGGATTCACAGCAGTGCCCATCTGGGACTGGGGAAAGAGAAGGAGGCAGTCTACTGCCCTGCTTCCCAGACTTTTAGATTTCATGGAGCAGTGAAATTTCAAATAAATATATGAGTTCCATCATTGGGTTGCCAACATTTTAATTTTGCCAAGAAAAGACATTTAAAAACAAACAAAGGCAAAACAAGCATAAACTGCTTTCACCACCATTTCACACAAGAACAGACACTGCCACACCAAAGTTTGAGACACTTCTTTTTTTAATGAAATACAGTCAGCTCTATGAAAAAATCACCTTTTTGTGGCTTTTCTTCTTTTAGCTGAGGACGAAGACATCCTTCTTCATGGGTCAGCCCCAGGCTGATGGCCAATATCGAAGAACTACCAAAATGTGGGAATAAGCACTCTAACCTAAGGGTCAAAGAACTGATCTTCATCTAGTCTTCAAAGGCTGTGTGGCATGGCCTGAGTCTTTCCACAGCTCTGGATCTCAGACTTGCACATTCAGAAAATGAGATCTGGGTGGCTCTGCAATGCAAGTATTCGAAGAAGTAGTTAGACAGCTCTACAGATGCTTCTGAGGACCTCGGTCCACAGAAAGCCTCTTTCTCAGGTCTCACCCCCTCAAGCATTGGGAGAAAATAGTAAACAATAGACAAACAGTTTTAAAGCTACTTTCCCTGGTGTTAAAAATTTCACATACATCTGTTAGTAGCTTTTTAATTGACTTTCATTAGGAAAAAAAATGGCCAGGATTGTTTGTTTTTAAATTATCAACCATCCTACTTTTACAGTAACTAATTATTCTTGATGCCACTATTGCTACTATCTGTGCAGAAAAAAAAAGGGAACAGAAAGAAGGGGCAGAAGAGGTGGGGAGCAGATGTAAGGTGTAGTGAAAGGAGGGAGAAGGATGAGTCTGACAACACGAACCTTATTTAGAAGCAAGCCACACCAGGCACTCTTCTTCATGAAGGGTTCCCAGCCTCAAACAGAATCACCGCTGGTCCATTCAACCATTTGTGTGTCCATCAACAAGAAAAAATAAACAGGACCGCAATGTTGCAAGATATCAGGAGAAAAAGACTGTTTCATCCATATAGTCCCGGGGTCCATCTGGGAGATTGAAAACCTGAACATTCAGTTAAACCTTGAATGAAATGAAGAGTTAAATTAGATTCTTTAGATCAAATACCATTTAAAAATTGAGCGAAGAAACCACAGGAAACCTAGAAACAACAAGGTAGAAGCAGATTTAACTAAGAATTTCCTTCCCTTGGTCTGTTTTAGTCACACCCATAATATAATTATAACCTAGCATTTGCATTTAATTACACAGTGTTGAGAAACACTGGGTTTTATAGTGAAGCTGAACCAAACACAGAGCTTTATTGCCAGTAGTTTTTGTACTTTTATCGTGAGGAATGAATTTCAGAGCAGGCAAACACAAATCTTGGCTAAATAAGACAGAATGAAGATGTTTACAGTCATGCCAAACATAGACATATTTGCACAAAAAAGGATACAAATAACCAAATGTTACACATTTGCTTAGGCAAATAGTAAGCTCTCAATAAATGTTAGGAGTTATTATGATCCTCATATTTGCAAAAAATGATTCAATATTTTTTTTGGCTTCCATGCCTATAAAATAAAATCTCCAGAAGAGTTAGCAGAAGGTCTTCAAGCTACTTTCTTACAGAAAACCCACAGCATTCGGTGGAGCCATATACACCTCCTTTGGTGTTATATCACTTCCTTGTTTTTTGTCCTAAACTCCAGAGGTGTTAAAAAGAGGGTAAGGTCCCTCCTTGGGGTGAATTTTGTGGTACCAACCACAGGAATTTTGCATGACTTTGGTACATAAGTAATTGCTATCATGAAAATTCCTGATTTTTCAAAAATAAATGATGCATAAAAGGCACATAAAAGTTCAGTTAATAAGTCCCAACGCGTTCAAGAACATATCTTCGCTCAGCCAATGGAACTAGTTTTTTATTCAGTGGAGACCTCTTAAATGCATTGCCTCAGTGCACAGTAAATCTATTCTTTTAGCAGGTTTATTCCTTTATCTGGTAGTCAATTAAGTGGCCTTTCATGAAATGTAGCAATGACATACATTTGTGGAGGGAGGTATATTCTTATAACTTGTCTGATTATCTTTGGGCTTTAGCATGTATTATTTATGAGTATTATTTCTTGAACGGGTTTATGCCTTCAAGTAATCATGAACACATTTTAAGTATAAATATGAGTCTACAGCAACTGGAAGCCACCATGGTTTTAACAAGGTTCATTATTGCACAAATATCTCATTCAATTTTGAGGGAATTGTATTTTGAGAATAAAATTTATTTTGTCATTTTCCCTCCTCACTTTCCAAATTGTAATACCTATGCTACAAAGAAAAGCAATCATCACTGTTGCATGCATTCAACTAAATATCTCTGGCTATAGAAATGCCATCAGCTTGTTTCATACATCTAAGGTGAGCTGAGAGAAAAGCTTTATAAATGCAAAGGCATCGATGATCATTCCTCAACCTAAGAGGAATGTCACAGAATAAATGTCAAAAAATGTATTGATACACTTGTGGGAGACCGAATGTAATCAGAGTTTTAATATTCTGGATATTAGAGTTTGGTTGCTTCTCGTTTTTGTTAAACTTCCAACCTGACTGATGACTCACTTTTTCCCTATTACAAAAATGAAGAAAACTAAAAGTAAGTTACTATTTTATTTCAGATATCAAATTTTAATTCCGTTTTACACACAAACCAATTAAATTTTTAGATGAGTAAAAAATTGCAATTGTTTATTGTCTACTCTAGTCATTAAGCTACCATTTTCAGCAACCACCCTTTGTTGAATTGAATAATTTTTAAGTCACCATTATCTTGGAAATAACCAAGGTAGCAATGTGGCTAGATAATATAACCCAACATTGCTATCATCTTTAAATGTAGGCACCAAGCCCAATATACAGATGAATTAGCTGTTCTTAAATTAAGGGATATTATGAGTCAGTAATGGCATGACATTCTTTTTTATGACTATAGCTTGGGTTATAATGTGACAAGGAAAAAAATGTAATGTTTCCAAAATGACAGTTTTTTAGATTTGTGTTGCCTGAGGTAGTTCAGCTGAACAATAAACCATAATTTGATTGATGGAAAATTGAAGTGGTTCATCTAATCTGCCAGTCTAGTCTAGTGCAGCTTTGGTTTTGCATGTATGATGATGTATCACAGTTTTAGAGATAATGTTGTTTGTATTAGACAGGAGATTTTTTTCCCTCCCACATAAAAGAGAAGAACTTTATTACATAGGAATGATCAAAATATGCCATGGATTAGCATGGGATCAAATTTGTTGGGGGTATAAATTTGTAAGTCCAACTGTAGAAAACCAAATGATATAAATAAAGCTTCAGAACACAGATATTTGTCGGGAGTAAATTGGCCATGTACTAACTGTAGAATTATTGGGTCTGAGGTAGAGTGACATCTGCACTTGAGAAAAGCAGACTATAGCTATTTCACGTGTATTTTAAACAAATCCTGCCTTGATCAAAAGAAGTCTTATAAACATCAATTATATTAAGACTCCTAAACACTAGAGAGAAAAAATGCATTTGAAAAAATAATAAAAGAGTAATAAACAAAGCTAAACACCTTAACCATATGCAAATTCAAATAACACATTGGTAATCAAAGAACATGAGGCTATTTATAATGAACTGCTGAATATTGATGATTTCTCAAATTTAACCATGACAAATTGAAATTAAGATTCCTGAATTAATTTCAGAGTATAAATTTAAACAGGATGGTTTTTAGTTCATTTGTTATTAGCAGACTTTCAAAACAACTTTGTATATTGGTGTATAGTTCAAAAATAATAATAAAAAGTATCCCACTATTTTTGCCTTTAAATTAATACAGAAAATTAAACATTATAAATATGTTTCAAAAAGTTACTAAAATTTTACTAAAAATATCCAGGAATTCTAGGCAAAGAATTTCAGAATATTCCAGTTAGGAGATATATCTCCCATATATTACATCTGTAAACAAAGAAGTATTTTAAAAGGAAACTGCTAGGATCAGATGAGAAATTTCATACATCATTTTCTCCTCTGTTCAAAAATGAATAATGATAATCCAAAGGGAAATCATCTAAAAAATTGTGGGGTTTGATATTTCTGGCCTATATGATTTATTTATTCAAGGTAAAATAACAATGGAAGCATTATTAATTAAATAAGACACCTTAAATGTTTAAGCAGTCAGTACTAGCCAGTTTAGCGTGAGATGACTGCCCACGTAAACTGGATAGAAATGCAAACTATCATCACCTTTCTGGATGACAATTTGAAAATATAGGTATCATTTCTTGAGTGTTTACAATGTTCCATGCACTGTGCCATCCATGTATCCTTGTACTATCCAAGTAAAAATTTTATCAATTTCTATCAAGAACCATAAAAATGTTCATAGCTTCTGACTCATTCATTCCAATTTTAAGAACGTGTTTTTAAAAATTGAAAATAGCATGATGTGTATGTATGAGTATATATCTATATGTATACTATAAAACTTATATGGGAAAATTGAAGATAACCATTGTATTCAGAAACTAATTGTGCTATATCCTTTTGATCACATAATATGGTTATGCAGCCATTGAAAATTATTTTATGTAGAATATGTTACTGCATGCAAATTGCTTACTGTGTGTTAGGTTAGAAAAGCAGGAAACAAAATTGTATTCATTACATATATTAAAAGAAAACCATGCAAAATAAGAACAGCAAAATGATCTAAATAAATAATCTGTGGAGGGGCACCTGAGTGGCTCAGTGGTTGAGTGTCTGCCTTTGACCCTGTGATCCTGGGGTCCTGGAATCAAGTCCCCACATCAGGCTCCCTGCGGGGAGCCTTCTTCTCCCTCTGCCTATGTCTCTGCCTCTTTCTGTGTGTATCTCATGAATAAATAAATAAAATCTCTTTAAAAAAAAATCTGCGGAAATACATTGTTTTCCTAACCTTCTTTACATTTTCCTCTATTCCCAAATATTTTTCAATCTACATGCCCTACTTTCATAATTAGAAAAGTCATGACCTCCACTACTTTTGCTTTATCCCTACCGGCCTATGTTGTCATATGTCTCTCACAAGACAGTGTTAGCAGTATAAGATTTGGGGTCAGACTGACCTGGTGTGGAATACTAGCTCCATTACTTACCAGCTGTGGCACTGAGCCTGAGCCTCAATTTCCTCATTTGTAAAAACACATTAACAATAAACTTATGTCAAAGATTCAAGGAGGAGAAAATGAACAACATTAACCTTGAAGAGGCCCAGGGTCCTTGGGAAGGTTTCAACAAGAATATACAGTTTAGGCAGTCCTGGAGGCCAAGCTGACTGTGCATATATATGACAACCAGAAGAAAAGTGTTCCAAACAGAGGGTTCATAGTGAAAACTAATAGAGGCAAAGGACAGAAGTATTCTGTAACTGGCTGCCAGGCTTCTACTATTGTGCAAAAGAGATACACAATTGAAATAATATAGTGTTCCATGTCAAGACATTAAGGAAGTTTCCTTAAATGGATTCAGACATCAATTTTTAATCATTTTAGTTTCCAAGTAATTTGTTTGTGTTGTTCTGGAAAACTTTGTTTTGATTTTCCCTCTCCTGAAATCATAACATATAATTGAATTATGAAAATTTAGACATAGAAGAGACATCACACTACCACCAAGACCACCATCAACAGAAGAGAGAAACAAGACCTGAAGATTTAGGATTTTCCACAATGCTTGCTTCTTCCATATCATTTGTTCTATGAAGATTTTTGGTTTTGGTATTTGTTTTGTGTTTGTTTGCTCTCTCTGTTTTTGTTTCTTGCTATAATGACCCAACTAGTTTATCTTTTCTTAGAATTCAAAGTAACAATCTAATATTCTCTTATAGAAAATTCAGTATTTATTGTGATTAATCAATCAGCTTTTGCTTTAATAACAAGCAAATTATCCTAGAATTCATGACAGTTTATGATTACCTGTTCTAGTTATTTATTTTGCACAAATTTACACTGCATCAATTTTATGAAAGTTATCATACTTTATATTTATTTATATTTTCTTTGCATTACTCCAACAGTTCATACTACCAAGGCTAAATTTACTTTAGTTCTACTACTTAGATTTGGAAATTGAGTACCTTCTCAGAATGCCCAATTTGGGTTAGGTGTAAAATTTTGAAATAATGTTTTCATGGCATAAGGACAATATCTCATGCATATAATTGAGAAAATATTGCAATGTTTCCAAATTTTGAGATCCATGTGTTTTAATTTATATGATGATTATTGATTTTATGGTCTAAAATTTCCATAGATTTCCATAGTTTCCCACAGTTTAAGTCAAGGGTGAGCAAACCACAACCTGCTGGCCAAATCCAGGCCATTGCCTCTTTTGTAAATAAAGTTTTATTGGGACACAGCCATGCCCATTTTTTGTTTTATCTCTCATCTTCTTTCTCAGTACAATGGTAGCCTTGAGTGTTTGTGACAGAGATCATGAGGTCCATAAACCTGAAAATATCTATACACTGGCACTTTACAGAAAAAGTATGCCAACCTCTGGTCTAAGTAATTAATACTGTTTCATTATATCATAATAGATACAAATATTATCTTTGGATAACTTTTGGAAGCATCAATGTCATCCTCAGCAAAATGTTTCACTACCAAAACACAAGTAATCAGTAACAACATTACCTTTTATGGAATCAGACGTGTTGCAACTGAAAACTGAAAGCAACTTAAAATGACTTAAACATATATGTTTGGGCAAACCAATAGTTCAAACAAATATTTTCAGTAGCAGAAGACCACCTACAAAAAAACACCTCATAAAGAAACTCAGTTAAAATAGAGAGACAGAGAGAGCTGTGCTAGTGGACACATCAGAAGTTCAAGATCCTACCCGCCCCACTTCCCTCCTAGCCAAGGGACAAAGTTTTGACATATGACAGTGGAACTCAGGGTTCTAGAGACTATGACATGACACTTACTAGCACTGAGATTCCATTATAGGAGTTCAGCATCAATGTGGTCCTAGGAAAATTTGTCACTAGACAACCAGAAATAGTTTATTCATTTGAGTGTCATTCTCTACAATGCCTCTACTTCCTACCTGTACTTCCTACACTTGGCCACTCTTTCCCTAGCTATATATCTCCAGTCTGCTTTAATATGCAATATTTACAACTAAGAGATGTGCTCAGTCTCCCTTTTTTAACACGTTCTAACTACTTCTGTTAGAATTCAGCCAGGAGTCAGCCAAAACCTTCACCTCTGCTATGTCTCTCAGCCGCTCCAGAAGTAAACAGCATAAAAATCTGTCACAACTATGAACATCCATAACACCAATAATTTATTGACAGAGTTAAACACTAACATTTCAAATTAAGTTTAAAAGTATTCTCAGATTGTTACCTGTGATAAAATCTATTCTTAGCCATAGTTAACAAATCTGTATCATTTCATTCTACTAACCATGCTTTTAAAATAAAACCTTATTGTAATTTTCCAGAACACTCCAGGCTGGCATGATGGCCTTTAAAAAAATTGTTTCCCTTAATTTCCTTCAGTGCCTACGCTCTGAGGACACAAAACTGGGTGCTGTGAGTAGGTGAAGTCATGCTGCAGGAGAGCTGGGAGATTTAAGGCATGTCTTCTTGGAACATTAAATTTATTTTAAAAATATTTTAGAAAAACAACATAAAATAAAATAGCACCCTTTTACATGAATAGCAGTACAGGGGGGTAGAATTAGAAATTCCTATTACATTTTTAAGAGTACACAAGATAAAGACAGGCTTCGTGGACTGTGCCTTTAAACCTCTCACCTCCTCACCAACCTCACCTCCTCCCCTTACCAAGAATTTCCGCTTTGCCTCAGGATGCACTTCAATGCAAAAGTTTGCAAAGAACATCTGTATTAAAGACATTTTAGGTCTGATGATTCTGGTCAAGTTTAGTTTTTTTACTCTTCAACTGCATCCTTTCTTAAATGAGAAAATAGTATGACTCACAAAATAAGGAAGTCACTAAACCGTTATTAAAAAGCATGTAAAAAAAAAAAAAAAAAAAAAAAAAAACACCCTACCAGCTTGGCAGTCCACTTGTGTTCTACAAAGAAATAGAAACTAGAAGGAAAATTTAGAGAAAGCACTTTGGAACCCAATAAGCTAAGAATACCAAAACAAACTGAATGAAAGGAGGAAAAACGATCATAAATAACATACTGCCATTTCTCAATCAGGCTTACGTTATGTACTCATCTTTCTATCAGAAGCCACTGCTAACTATACATACATGTGAAGATTTAATTTCTGAAAAGCATATACTTGTTCATTGACATCATATAAAAATCATTTATTCATGCTTTTATACACTTTAAAATGTATGTAAAGCCTACCTTATTGTATGAAGAAACCAGTGGACTGTGTTAGTTTGATCTCAGCACAGATATTTAGATAAAGAATCACACCAGTGGTTTTAATCTTTTAAGTACAGAGACTGACTTAACATCTGGAAGTTTTACAGCGCAGGTATTGAAAGTTGCTGAGTTAAAGAAGGCCTCTTATTATTCAGCACAAAATAAGACTGACACAATAACATTTGGATAAGCCATTTTTTGTTAATTTTAGAAAACGTATGCTCCAAAGCAATTTAGGGTTTCTGTGTTTGTTGATATTACCTTTTAATGTGACAACCATGACACCGTTTTCCAAAACAGATGGATTAATGTCATTTTTTTAAAAAAAAATTACTTCACCTAGACAGGTGTTTCCTGTGTGTGTTTGACATGAAATTAAACATAGCTCCAGATGTTCTGTTTGTAGCAAAGCCAGTTAATTTTATTAGAACATTTAATCACAGATCAACAGTGTAATAGAAGGGCAGTGAACGTGAAGCAGAGACTTAACAGAACTTCCTAATGAATTGTGAATTAGTTTATATAGGGAAATCTAGAGAAATACGATGCTGCTTATGTGAATCCCGCAAACGTATTGATTTGAGCTTGTTATTTTTTTCCTGAATTCTAATACTGTTCATATTTGGAAGCTTCACTAGAATCGTGAAGTTTTGTATGTCTGTGTGTGTGTGCATGCATGTACGAGTGTGTATGTGTGTCTTAAGCTGGCCATGCAGTAATTCTGCAGCTACTTGGTGTGAATAGAATCAGTTTGTTTAAGTCCACCGTTTGCGGTGCTCTGTAAACACTGCTCCTTAGACATGTGCCTGGAAGTGCGGTAGGGAGTTCCTAATATCCACAGTGACTACTCTGCCTGCAACGCACATACTCAAGAGACAGAGGCACAGAGTTCGGCTCTGCCAGGCTTAAACATCATTATGTGCCTAGTTATTTTTCCTCTAAGATTAGCTATAGATTTCCCATTAATTATAGCATCAGGTTGATTCATCATTAATAAAATAAATCTCAGTGAACTGTCACTGATTTCTTGACTAAAATGAAAACAAATGAAGAAAAACCAGTTCCTGTCTTTGTTATACTCTTATCAAATTTGTCTTTGCAGCGGTGTGGTCATTCCAGAGCCAGAGCAAAATATTCATAATTTTCTACTTTGAAATATTAGTGTGCCCATATGCACTAATAAAAACTTAAAGCCCTGCTATGATTGATGTTTTTTGTTGGCCCGTCACCTCATTGTATAGAAGTTTGTTTTAATGAGTTTCTCTAATGAATATTTTATATTGCTACTTGGATGAATGGCATATGGTAAATGCAAGGTAAATTACAGCTCTTTAAATAAATATTTTTCATAAATTATTTATTTTGTGATGCCTGTATCGGTAAGATGTCATGTCAGATAAAGATTGGAAAGTATTTACTGTAATACTTATTTGTAACTTGAAGAAGTAAAATTTT
Source organism: Canis lupus dingo (assembly GCF_003254725.2). Classification (NCBI taxonomy): domain Eukaryota; kingdom Metazoa; phylum Chordata; class Mammalia; order Carnivora; family Canidae; genus Canis; species Canis lupus. Next base: position 24,671,332 of record NC_064271.1, read on the forward strand.
TTAATTATTAACAAGCCTCCAATATACCCATGAAACTTATGGCAAAATTAGCATAAACTCTATCACATTACAAATTTGTGTAGACAGCTTCCATTCTAAAATGCAAAAACAAGATAGTATCTCATGTTTGTAAGAATTTTTATGTAGTACTATGCAAATAAGAAAAACCATTTCTGTAAGGATGAAAAAGAGGGAACTTAGTAGCAACCAAACTTAAAATGAGATTTAATGTTGAGAATTGTTTAATCCCTAAATTGTGTTATATTTTTTAAAGTATAATATAATTATTTTAATTGAATGGCAACACATTTTTCATAATGCTTCTTATTTTCTTTGGGGACACATAGGTGTGAATGGATTTTTTATCTAATAAATATTAATAGCTAGTACTCATTGACAGCCTTTATAAACATTATCTCATTAAATTCTCATGATAACCATGAAAATGCAGTAGGATTATCCCTATTTCTACAAATAAGAAAACTGAGAATCACATGGCTAAGAACTAATAAAGATTTGAGCCCAGAATAGTTTGCCTGCAATGCCTGTGACTTTCTAGCTAAGTTGACAAGGCCCCAAAATATGTCATTTCCTAACAAAAATATTTTAGACGTGGGAAAAGCAAATATCCTCTATTCTTACACTATTTCATTATTAATAATGGTAACAGCTAACACAGTGATTCCATTGTTCCCGGTACTAAGTGTTTTACCTCTGTCAGCTTACCTAATCGCTACAACAATGCTAAGAGATGTGTACCGTCATGACCCCCACTGTACAGACAATAAAACTGAGGCACAGATGATTCAGGAAATGCTCAAGTTGCTCAGCCTGTAGGGACCAAAACTAGCATTCAAACTGAGACACTGAGCCAAAGTCTGTGCTCTAAATAGTGAGGACTATCACATTACATTGAAGCATGATCATGGGTATCTCTCTCCCTTGAAAGTAAGCACCCTAAAGTCATTAGTGTGTCTTATTCATTTGTGTAACCCCCGAACCCACAGCATTGCTTAGAGAACAGTACCTGCTCAGTAAATATTTGCTGAACTGAACTGACTCACCAATGTCTACTGTTCACACATATCCTCAAAATTGAATCTTCTCCAATGTTTTAATTCTAAAAAGAAGAAAAATAATCAAATGTTAACAGCTGTGTGCAGAAATTTAGCCACATAGGGGCCTATGCTTGCTCACCCCAATTTAAATAACAATAATCATAATATATAAAATATAAATATAATATATTTTTGTATAAAGATGCAAAAGCTGGGTCAGAAAAAAGATCTATAACTACTTGCTTTTTTGCCTACAGTCATGTTTCCAGCTTAGTTACACACTTGTCCATCCCGCTTTTTACCTAGAAAGATGGCAGTTTCATGTGATGCAATTGAGTGTCAACTTTTTTTTTAAAGATTTTTTTCTAACGTATTCATTCATGAGAGACGGGGGAGGGGGGTGGGAGGCAGAGACATAGGCAGAGGGAGAAGCAGGCTCCATGCAGGGAGCCTGACGCTGGACTCGTTCCTAGGACCCCAGGATCAGGCCCTGGGCTGAAGTCAGCGCTAAACCACTGAGCCACCCGGGCTGCCCTGAGTGTCAACATTTACACTATACTTGGATTACCAATTATAATACAACAAAGCATTTGTGTTACGCTAAATTATACAGAGAGCAATTTAATCTTTCTTTAGTAACTCAAAAGGAATATGAAGATTTTAAGGAGCTTCAGATACCACTTTACAAAAACAATCCATTTTTGAAACTGTGATAAGCATGCAATTCAATACTTCTAGTTACTCTAACACTGTCTTGATTTTAGAAAATGAAAATTTACATGATTGCATGTACCTTTTCGTACTGATACATAGACTACATCTTGCAGGGTTAAAATTTTATCCTGTGTAAGTTAATTCAGAGACCCAAATGTAAGCACTGGCAATCAAGAACATCATGTAGTCTGGCAACATATTTTGGAACATATTGATTCCAAAATATCTAGATAAACAAAAAGAATTCATCCATATGTTGTTGTTGTTGTTTTCTTTCCTCTCTGACAGATGGCATGCTAGAGAATAAATAAAAACAAATGCCTTAAATCAGAAGAGTCCTTATATTTATATCTCAATTCTGGCTAACAATATGAATATAAAAGATTATTTAATTTAGGTAGATTTAAAGTAAAATACAAGAAAACCCACAACAAATTGTAATTGATTATGAAAAGGATGGGAAAGCAGCAAAGTGGAGGTTACATTTCCGGAGCCACTTTTTCCCTCCTTGCTCAATGGAAAGCATGTCAATTGTTTTGTGATGAACTCAAGCTACAGCCTGATGAGCATGTCATGTTTGAAAAGCCACACTGAGATACACTCAGAAGACAATTTTGCAAAATATTTCAGCTCTCGTTGTAATATACTAGGAGTATTGGATTTTTCCTATCATATCTGTATTTAATGTCAGAATTTTATTGCTATTCCTATGATCAGATACCAAGAGAATAGATTAACGAATACAATGATTAGCAAAGCCATTGATATTTACATATTATATGACCCTTGCTTGAGAGGCAGGCCATTTCCCAATGACTCCAGGGTGTTCTAAACTGGTTATTTCTGAAAGCTGGTTTGAAAGAATTGGTACCACTATCCAGAAATAGGTAAGAATGAGCACCCAAAGTAGTTTCTGGAAAAACCAGTAGGGTGCTACATGTTTATGAGAGCAGAAAGAAAGGCTACCAAGGAGGGCAGAGATTTGGAGTAACCAGTGGAGACCTCTCCCCCTCGAATCCTATTCTTCCCCTCTTCCCCAGTGCCACAATCAGACCTTTTTTTTTTTTTTTTTTTTTTTTTGCCACATGTGAGACTTGAAGGGCAAATGCTGGCAGATGGCAGAGAACACAGGCAGAGAGGCGTGGATCTTGGCTGCTTTCGATGGGGATGGTGAGTGCTACCTGCGCTGAGCTCAGTGTGGCCTCTGCCATCCTCAGATTCCAAATCCCTGCAGGGCTGGCTGAGGCACTTCCCAGCTTTGATGCAGGGTTGGAGTGCATGTGGGCTGGCTTTACAGAAATGGATACTCTCTGATAAGAACTGCAGGAATGGATATATTCATGCTGTAGGAACAGAGGCTCAAACTTTAGAAATCAGAAAGTGTGGTTTATCCCATGTGATCTCAGACTAGGGACCTTGAAGTGAGCACCTAGGTCAAAGGACTTAATACTAAATAAAACCAACTTCCTGAGAGTCACCCACTTTTATAAAGAGAGAAGATTATTTGTCCAAATTTTGAAGTAATATTGTAGAATTAATGACATGTGCGTGTATGTGCATTTTTTAATTTCTCAGAAAATTTATACTCTATTTTGGCCAAATTCACTGCACAACAAAAAATACTCTATTCTATAAATAGAAAATCCTAACTTAAGACATTTTCTATCTTTCAAAAGCAATGATAGGCAAGTGGGTAAACCTTAAAGGAGAGAAGAAGTGGGGAGGGACATAAAGTACTTTGACGATCACTGTCTTCAGACCTTCTAAATTACAGTGGTAACTCAACTGTTGGGAGGAGGAAGCAGTATCAAAATCACTTGGGAGCTCTTTTCAAATTATAGGCACGGCATCATTGTCCCCACCCTCCTGCACCATTCCTGTGGGAAACTATTATTAATAAAAGGTATGTTACATCACTTAGGTGTTATGCGGAGGGGTGTGAGTGGGAGGGGGGTGGGTTAGGTGGTGAGAATCCCCAGAGACTATACTGAAATTCCAAACACTATGATTTGTAGGTTAAGCCCATTTAAAATGAGACTCTAAAGCAGGGTTCCTCAACTGTGACTCCTGATATTTTAGATGAGTAATTCTTTGTTGTGGGGGCTGTCCTATATATTATAGGATATTTTGCAGCATCCCAGTGTTCTACCCACTAGATGCCAGTAGCTACACACCCTTCTCTTCACCCAATCAATACAATAAAAAAAAGTCTCCTGATATTGCCAAACCATCCCCATAGTGGGGATCATGCCCATTAAGAACCACAGAACTAAAAGTGCATGAGATATAGACAGGAGAAGGAATGTTGATTTGAATCAAGCCGAAGAAATCTTAATAAAATATATATTACCACAATTAGCCAGCAAGATAATAGTTGGGATGTCCGATACAGGAACAAAGGGTTCTTTCCACCAGTAGCAGTGTATTTTGTCAATATTGGAAAAAAGCAACCAACGTGGCTGCTTTAGTTCTACTCTAACTTAGAGAGGAAAGTGCTCATTCTAGGAAACAGAGGTTGTCTCTCATGAAAGGGAAGAGGGCCCACTTTTCTCTAAAGAGTGTACTCTTTCTCCATTAAAAAACAACAACAACAACAAAAATCTTTTTTCCTAGCAAGATAGGCATTGTAAACAGATATATAATGTTTTGTGGGGGAACAGATCCCCATAATGAAAACAGTCTTGCCCTAGCAAGACACTGACTGGGTCATGGGAAGTTTTGGATGTACCTAGTTTTGTAAAAATTGTTCCCCACAAAATGCTTTTCAATACTCTGCATCCTTTGTATAATTTCCTTATATTTACCATTACAAAATTAAGTGAGATATGAACAATTTATAAAAGAAAAATTACATGTGGATAACATAAAAGTGGAAAGATGCACAGCTTCACTAGAAATTAATACAACAAAACACTAATGACATCAAGATCTGATTTTCACCACCTGTTAGATTGAAACATGCCATATTTCATTGAAACTAAGTTATCAACTATAAAACATAATCATGATTCTTTTAAAGATTTTATTTATTTATTTTGAAAGCCAGAGAGATCCTGTGACCATGTGCATTGGGGTAAGGGCTGAGGGAGAGAAAGAATCTCAGGCAGACTCCATGCAGAGTGTGGAGCCTGATGCAGGACTCCATCTCACAATCTTGAGATCCCAACCCGAACCAAAATCAAGAGTGGTTTAACCGACTGAGGCTCCCAGGTGCCCCAAAACACGACCATGTATTTATATACCATGAAGAAAGTACTAATTTGACTATTACATGTCATGGACTATAAAACATATTCAAATTTTAGAGCTGTGAAAAATGGGGGAAAACATGTTTAAGAATCAATGAAATCTATACTTATAAAATTGCTATGGTTCAGTATTGCCAGGGGTATAGAAAATAGACATTCTCCTACAATATTTGTGGTATCATAAATTGGTACAGATTTTGGAAGGAAATTTGACATGGAATCAACATAATAAATCCACATACTCTATGACAGCAATCTAATTTCCAGAGATCTATCCTACAAAAATATTATCCTAAGAGTTTAAAGATATATCTACAAACATATTTAATGAAATGCTATGAAAATGGTTTAAAAACTTAGAAACAACCTAAATGTCCATCAAAAAAAAAGAGGGGATACAAACATTTTAGCCTAATATTGTAATTCTAAGCAGTCACTAAGAAAACAAGTTAACTTCACATATACTACTTTGGAAATACATGAATCATGCTAAATATAAGCACAGTACAGAACAAGGATATTATTTATTCCATCTTCTTCTATAAAGACAATTTCAATTATTGTCAAAGGTAGACTTTTATTTTTTATTCTATATATTTCTACATTTAAATATCTATTAATAATTTTATAACAATACATGTAGAATTAAGTGCAAGAAGGAGGGCAGTAGAGTGAATATAATATGCTACATCCAAATTAATAGGATTAATATCTATATACATACATGCTGCACAGTTGTGGATACCTCTTGAAGGGACTGAGGAATCTGTAATAGTACTGCCCACAGTGTTGGAAAAATAAGGAGACTAGAAAACATGAGAAAGTGGGATTCTTTGTGTACATTTTTATACCAAAAGTCAATAAATATTTAAATAGTGTATATTTTTCATTTAATTTTATTTATTTTTTAAAGTGTATTTTCATTTATTTATTCATGAGAGACACAGAGAGAGAGGCAGAGACACAGACAGAGGGAGAAGCAGGCTCCACGCAGGGAGCCCAACGTGGGACTCGATCCCGGGTCTCTGGGATCTCTCCCTGGGCTGCAGGCGGCGCCAAACCACTGAGTCACCAGAGCTGCCCTCATTTTATTTTTAAATATGTTTCTTACCTCCTGGGATCTATCTATTTTCAGATATTCAAATGTCTGATATTTTCTACATTCAGATGTTTTACTAATTATTCTCTTCTGGTTGGATTTACACTGTCAGGTAAGAGCAGGGAGTTATAAACAACCGGAGCAAAAGCAAAGCTACAATGCCTGCACTCCAGTACATGCATTCAGATCCAACAAACACGTCCCAGTGGTGTGACCTTGGGCAACTCACTTCCTGGGTGCCATTTCATATATATTGACTCATCTTAATTCTTCTTCCAATGGGTAAACTTGTTATAGTTGCTATTTAAAGGTGAGGCACTACCAGAAATCAGAGCACCCTGTCTCACATTATTAAGAAGTTGGAGATGTGAGACAAGAAAAGCAAGTCCCCCTTCCACTTAGAATGGCTCCTGGTCTGTGGAGAGTATGGCTCTGCCTTGGTGTATGGTCAGGATTCAAGAAGTGTGTTGAATGAGTGATTACCAAAGGCCTACGTTCACTCGGAAGACCAAGGAAAGTAGAAGATTTGAGAGAGTGGCTAATATCTGAACTAGATTTATTTGGGTCTTTGGTTTAGAGTTTGGAACTGAGAAATGGCAAATTCATCTATATACATAAAGGTGGCTCTCAAGGTGCCTTGGAATGGCCCAAAGCCCTGGGGTTGTGGGGTAGGGAGAGGTTCACTTATCTTCCAAAAAAAGTACTTTAATTCAAACTTTTTTTAAAGATTTTATTTATTCATGAGAGAAACACAGAGAGAGTGAGAGAGAGAGAGAGAGAGGCAGAGACACAGGCAGAGGGAGGAACAGGCTCCATGCAGGGAGCCTGATGCGAGACTCAATCCCAGGTCTCCAAGATCAGGCCCTGGGCCAGAGGTGGCGCTAAACCGCTGAGCCACCAGGCATCCCTAGTTGAAACTTTTAGTGGTGTTGGTTTAGGCATTTCAGTTGTACAATTAGCAAGTAAAGACCACATGCTTTTATTCAGCAGCTCATTAATCTCCCAATACTCCTTCAAGATATGATCTGTCATTATCATGGAAAGCTGAAGTTCAGAGAAGTTGAGTAATGTGCTGAAGATCACATACCTGGTAAGAGGGTACCCGGATTCAAACCGTCCTCCACCTGGCTCCAAAGGCAGCACTTCCTACAAAACACTGACCTAAGAATGCTAATCCACCGTCAACATGCCTACCCTGGTTCCCCAATTACAGCTAGATCAAGTTATATCTAGATCACCTAAGACCCACATTAATACAGATTTCAAGCCTCATTTCAAAACTGCTGAATCAATCTTCCTGGGAGAGAGGCTCATAATCACTGTTTACAGCAAGCTGCTCAGGCATAAACTATTAAAATGGCTAAAACATCCAGACAAACGCATCCTTTTCTCATGGCTTATACACATTAATGATATATACACACAACATTTTTATAGACACATAAAATTATGACTATTGTATATTATATTTACCTAATCATATATAGTAATTGTAATTACAGGTATGTATATACGAACAAATACACCTGACTGCATTTTTTAAAACTAGAAATAAAGAATTTGTACATTTTCTACTTTTCAGTTAATAACAAAATTATTTGGCAATAGAATATGTTAGGAAAAGTACAATTAATATTCTTAAGTGGAAATATTTGTATTTTATTTTGCACTGCTGTTAGGTATGCTAACAATGGATCAGGAAAATACAGAGGTGATTTAACATGTAGCCAGAGCTTGGTCATTTGATTATCTTTCTTTCTACCATTCAGTTAGGAGCTAATTAATATGCCACATAAACAATACCATTTAAAATAATCTGTAGTTCACCAAAATGCATATGACACCTTGATGAATACCCAATTTCCCTTTAGAATTTTGTTTGCTGTGCCTTGCAAAGCACTACATACTTCTCTCTGAAAAGCTTTACATCTGTGAATGCAACAGCCCCTCAAATCTATAACTGAGCTTTGTGTGTATAAAATTGAAAGTATCACTGAAAATTAGATAATTGCACTGAGTGGCCATAAATTGTACATTTTTTTAAAAAAACCTATTTTTTAAAAGTATTTTGAGCCCAACAGTTCCCTTTAATGCCTCTGGGCAGTATTTTCAGAACTCATTTGTTTGAGGGGTTTTTAATCTGAGGACATTGAAAAGTTACACCCGCTGTGCTGTCGTCAATCACGCCAGGAGGAAAAATAGTGGCATGATTTGTTATCTGTTATTCCCCTTGCTGTGGTGACTGACTCCCAGTGCCAGCTCTGTCCTTAAGGCCATCACTTATAGGGACCACTGTCTGTCAAAACCACAGCCAACTTTAAGGGCTGCCTTTGTTGGAGCAGACAAATGAGTATGACCTTTAACAATAAAATAGGCACCTACTGAGAAAGATGAAACAGCAGCTGAAATTAAGAACACCATATAGCCATTTCAAACACTGGAGAAAAGTTAGGAGTTGAACTAAAACTTAATTATAAGAGTAAATGTGGGTAGACGTTGTCAATAATGAAACAGACATGGTCAGAAGTATCGATTTGCCGCCTGAACTAAAACTTCATCCAGGAATCATCCTACCTTTCATTAATAATGAATAGTATTGATGGGGGTTATTTAAAAGTCTGGGAGGGATTAAATTATGATGGCTAAAGGTTTACCAGGTGGCCGTATTTTCTGGGTGCAGAGATAAACAATTTGTTTATGAATATTCCAGAAGGGCAAAGGGGAAAAAAAATAAGAACACACTAAACCTTTGATTTACAGTAATAGCTACTTCAAACGATCTGCAGCAAAGTGCCTCCGCCTGGATAGGTATTGGCTGTGAACTGGCCATTGATATTTTGTAGTGTTTCAAAGCTTAGTGTAAGCATTCCAGGCATTGCATTGTAAAGACCACAGCACAGTTTGTGGTTTGAAAGGCTCTTGTAACCCAACCTGGCAAGTGGTCAGTGGAGACTACATTTTACAGAGAACACAAATCAATCTTATTGAGCACTTTTCAAGCAATATAATATTCTGCTTGTGACAATAATGAAATTAGTCTATGGATTTTGTTTAAATATTGAAATGCCATTTGAATATTTAATGAAACACAGTACTTTATAAATATGCATATTTGTGTGGTCTTGATAAAAATTACGTTATTGATTTTTATAGAGACATCATTAGGAATAATGTCAAAATATCCCTTTATTCAAAATCAGTTACATTTGTTAATTCAGCAATACCTGTTTGAGATGGTTAAAGAGTCATTGGATTGCCTACCTATAATTCTATCACCTCCTATGTGATAGATATCAGAGCTACTCCCTGGTATTTCCAGTTCTCCCCCTTCAGCTTATGGCGGGGATGGGAGGAAGTGGTCTTCTTTGGCCAAGGAAACATGAGTGGAAGCAATGTGTCATTTCCAGATGAGTGCATTTATTTACCCCGTCTCTTTCCTTGCCATAAAAAAAAGGCAATAAATTTGTATTGAGATGTTGGGGAATTTGGATCATTAAAAGTGGAAGACAGATGCCTGTAGGATTTCCTTGACTCCTGTAAAGGAGAAATATATAATATCTGTTCAAATTCATTGAGACTTTGGAGTTGTTTGTTACCACAGCATTGCTTAACTTATCCTGACTAATATGACTTAGTGACTTCTTTGGCACGCCCTATTTATGTATCTGTGTATATGTATGCATGATTTTTTTTTTTTTTTTAGCAGGAGATATTTTTGATCCTATGTGTAACTTTGATACTTCCTCTGATGGCTGTCTTCCTGGCACCATTTATATGTGTGCTTTGTGACTTTAACTTGAGTTGCTTTGCCTCATAACTCTTCCAGCCCAAAATAAAATCACAATCTCTTTCAAAAAGAAAGGATCTAAGGTCTGGGTTCTAATCCTAGAATTGGCTGCACCTGTAATAAGTCCAGGGTTCACAATATCACCTCTCGCACAGAAGTGTACATCCTCAAAAGTACATAGAATTTTTTATAATCAAAAGCCTGCACCAATGTAAAGGCCCAAGTTTTTAATAGGTTTGGAGTTTCAATTGTAACCTCACTCTGAAGTGGTTATCCTTTCAGCGGAGGGTTAAAAAGCTTTGACAAAGCACCGCAGGGAACATTGGATTGCCCTCACCTACATTGTACCTAGCTTGGGATGGATAAATACAGTCTCATTCTCTAATGTTCCCGACTGCCTCTAGGAACACTAAATTTTAAGAGAGAAAAACATGAATCCTGTATTTCAAGAGAGGTAGAACTAAGCCATTGTTAACTCCCCTTAAAAAGGATATTCAGTGGCCAGTTCAGTTTGCCCCTGAGACACCTAAAGCTGCATTAAGTACTTGTGAAAGTGAAAATCCACTGGGAACCCAATTCCAGTGTTTAAACCTCAGCATGAATAGTAGAGTTCCTAGCAGGGTGCGCTTTTACATGTTATAAGCAGATTCAAAACTTACTGTATGCAGTCGTGGTACGCTATTTCTATTAACCTATAGCTAACCGTAGTCTTCTAGAAGATGAGTAATCGAAATATCAAACGTCATATAACCTCAGCAAAATTAGAGGAAAAAAGCCAACAAGCATCTGACAATCAAGAGGCTGTGCACTTTCTCACTTAGACAATGTTTGAACCAGAAAATGTAATCGATTTAAGCATTTAAAGTTTGCCCGTTCTGTCTTCCTACCAAATATGGCATAATATAAATTCTCCGAATTTATCTTAAAAATATAGTGACATTTGCTGTTAATTAGATCATTTATTTCTAATAATTACTTTCCTCAGATAGGCACTTTATAAATGTTACAAATAACTACTCGGTAGCATAAAATAGTTCAGAATTTATTGTGCACGTGTTAAATAAATGAACATATAATTTTACATTAATATTATAAATACACGTGTATTTAGTTTTAAGAACACGTGTTTAAGGGTAACCCATTTTCAAAGTTTTGATTTACTTTGCATGAAAAGTAAAGGGTCAAGCTTCCTTCTAAGTGTTAGGCTTCTTATTCTTTAAGCTTGTATTTACACAGCCTAACAATGATTTTACTGGAAACTACTGAGAAGTCTGCATTTCATTCAATATTGCTTAGCAAATGTGTTGTTATTCTGCTTTAAAGTCTGTTTTAAACATAGCATCTTGATTGCTATTTGACAGTAATAGGTCAAGCATGAGATATTTTAGATCCTATTAAAATTTTTCAGGTCAAGCAAAGGTGACAGAAAAATAACCATTACAGGATCTTTATTGTATATGATAGGACCACAAATAAACTTTGCATCCCTACTCCCAGTGTGTCCAGACTTGACTGAAAGCAAAAGGGTGAGCTTTTCTATTGATTTTCACATGTAAGCTAAGAGGCAAAATAACCCCAGCTCATTAAAGGTGCCAGTGTGGTGGATGATTTGGCGCCTTTTATCTTCTGAAAATAAAATCAGCTAAATCTGAGACATATGGTAGGATTGTTAATGGAGAAACAGCACAACTAGAAGTACACATTCCATGGACCCCAATTTCTTAGGTATTTATGGCCCTGCCCATTTATTCTTATACTTCTATGTTTCCAATCTGCAGAAGGGAGATTTACTTTTGATCAGTGGCTTTAATGTGTTGCTTTCTTTCTTTTTTTTTCTAACAGCCATACCACTTCCAAAGTTTGGCAAAGGTTCCTAAATATTATTTATGGGAAAGTACATCTTTTTGAAATAGGGATCTACAATAACTTTACAAACGGGAATATTTTAGAGCCTGTCTGTGAGAGATGAATGCTACAAGTCTACCTTTTCACATCTAGCCCTTGAGAAGACTAGGTTTTTGTTTAATGAGTTTTTTTTTAATTTACTATAAAAAAAAAACAACCAAAGAAAACTTCATTCATATAAAAATGAATGACTAGCACCGTTTTCCCACAAATGTTGTATTCAGGAATGCTTCCCTCTTCCTAAAGGGTTCCTCCATTTTTCTTTCCTTTTTTGTGAGCTCATTTATCTCTGTCTCCATTTCATAGAAACTTATTTTACAAATTACACTTTTTGTGTCACACATTTCAAAGAAAGATGACCCATGATCAGACAGGGAAATACTCCTTGAAACGATGTTTAACTTAAAGAAGATGAGATCACTCTGAGTAAATTAAAAACTAAATTAGCTTGAATTTTTAAAGATATTTCCAAGTTAAAAATTCTTATTCATGTCTCTAAGTCACAGATTGTCTTCATTAAAAAGCAAAAAATATTTTTAATGTTTAACCTCAAGATACCTGGAAAAAAAGAATTCCATAATAATTATTTATTTTATTTTTCCGCTTATGGGAACTTATTTAAGATGTTATTTGCATTTGTAACCTTATACTTCATATCCCCACCTCTCTCTTTTAACATCTATCTTCCCAGCATAATTGTCTCCTTGTCCTATTCCTACCATACTCCCAAATCAGTGCTCTGATAGATCTCTACACTAAGAAGGTGTTGTCTACAAAGGTGGCTATGAATAGATATGTTAAAAAGGCATGGATGATCCTAATTCAGAAGAAATAAGTTGCACCATAGAAATGTAAGTAAAAAGGGATTTTCAAAGACATATAAAGTGAAGAGATTTCATAGAGCCCTGCAGATACATTAAAAAAAATGTAAAAAATCCAATTATTTCTATTTTAAGTATCACCTTTCTCCTTTCTTCTCCTTCTTACCTCTTTGAAAATCACAACCCAATCCTCATCTTCATAAAAGCTAACTGAAGGTACTTTTGCACATAACCAGAACACAATTCTGAGGAACCTTCTCCGAGGACTCATGACATAACCCTTAGATGTGAATTTCATATACGAAACACAGCAACAAAATCCATGTTTTCTTGTGTCAGAGGTGTCAGGGAAGACTACCTGACTAGATGTGGAGACCTAATGTAAAGACTGCTGTCCCCTTTAACATGGTAATCTTAAACAAGAAGTTACCTTCTGGTGCTTATGAAATAGATGATATTTAAATACTTTTAAAATTCTGGTTCTCTTCAACAACCAGTGCATAAAGGATCACAGAATCTCAAAGCTCAAAGGAACCTTCAAAAGGTCATCTTTGATAATGGAAATACAGGAAAAGGCGCAAAGACCTAATGTGACCATCACTCTGACCGAGGTAATGCGTAGCTCAGGTTTTCTCACCACCAGATTGAAGGGTCAGTGAGGCAAATGACATAAAATTATTTTTAAAAACTAAACACTTTGTTTTATGTGCTGTGAAAATACCAATAAGGATAGAAATCACAATTGACTTTTTTAATAAAAGAGATGCAAAAAAAATTTTAACTCTTGTTAACTACTCATTCTAGGAAAAATCTTAGATAAAGAAGTATTAAAAGTCCTTTATCCAATTCTTTCTGGATTCCATCTAGAAACTACAACTAACATCAGATAATACCATTCCCTTTCCTTTGTGCATCATCGGCAATTCTAAATCTTAAACTGGACGCTATACTTGGTTAAAAAGAAAAAAAGAAATTAGAAGATTAGCATAGACGATATGCACAAAATGACAATAAGAAGTCATTTACCACTTGCTTAATACTGACCCCGCAGCCTCAAAGTATTGGAGGTGCTCCCTTGTTTTGAAACACCTAGGATTTTTTTGCTTGGGCTTTGGAAAAAGAAGAGAACCTTTTCGTCCCCTGGATTGACTTTAGAATCCTATCATCATTAAGTGTGTGTTATAAACTTCCCAGTAAGAATTTGTTAATGACTTAGGTATGGCTTAAATTTGGAAGAAGGATCTTGTTGCTATATTGTTCCCCAAGCCCCTTACACAAGCTACAAATTTGCATGCAGGTGAAGCACTTTTTGTGCAATTATTTTATTTTAGAGCATCTAATGAACACTGCTCCTTTCCAAAAAAGGATTTGAATCAGTACCTGTAGAAGAGCAATTTTTAATCACTTGGGTGAGAGAGTGGGTAATAGACTCCATTGAGAAATGGATGAAATACACACTGGAACACATCTAGAATTTTTTTAAATTCATCATTTTCTGGAACTCATCCATGAACTACGTATCAGTAACAAAAACTATTTTAAAAAATCTATCCAGCATTAATTGATTTCGATGTAATTTCAGAGTTAATGAAATATTGTGTATAAAATGTTTACCCAGAGTTTGACTTATAGGGCTCAACTAAGAATAACACACTGTTTTCATTAACACACTATTTCTCTTTAAGGGTAGAAGAAAAGCATTCCAGGTCAAACACAGAAAGTTTATTCAAACAGCTGAAAACAAAGTCATATACATTACCAGAAGTAAACATGGTGGTCTTTTTTAACCAAATACACATAATAAGAAATAATAGTGAATAATAATAATATTTATTGAAATCATCCTCACAGCAAGTTTTTTTTTCTTTTTATCACAGCAAGTTTATGAAGGATCTAATACAAACATATCCACTATAAGATGAGTGAACTAAACAGTAGTTTATTCCTAATGGTCTATTGATCATATATATTAAAGAGCTACGTTAAAATGTAGTACAAACTACTATGTACAAAGTATGAATGCATCTTTACTCAAATGTCCTTTCTAATTGTTCTATCAGAGCCAGAAAATACCATCAGTTTTAGACACAACTCAAACCATGGAGTAATCTTTAGTTACAGTCTTCCTGCCCCGCACCTGGGGAGGCAGCGTTAAAAACATGTGAAGAGCAAGGACTTGGCATCAGACTGACACGGGTTTCATCCTTGTCTCTGTGGCTTATAAACTCTGGGAATGCAGGTAGGCTGTTTAACTCCTTGGAGATCCTGATTTCCACTTATACAATGGACACAAGACACCTACCTCATGGAGTCTAAATTTAAGATGAAAACTGAGAGAGCATGCAGAACTCTTAATCCTGGGGTATAGCAGATGCTTAATAAAATGTGAATTTATTACTATTAATTAATTCTCCAAGATTCTCAAAGCTGCTCCTTTCTGTTTCTTGACATTGATGCTTACCAGTTTCATCATAAAGGGTTGTTATAATAATTCGGGAAAGAGATTATTTGGGACCTGCAATTTTGAGGGCTCTTATTCCCTTTTCACTAACTACATCCCCTGAGGCACGGTTGCTTTAAGAGGCTTGGATTACTTTGTTCCCTTCCCAACACTGTGGTCTGCTTTGTTTGGAAGCCCTGTTGGTCTTTCCTCCCAGCCTCTGCTACAGTCACGAGATCACTCACTAGTCCTGAGCAAGAATGCTCTTGAATCATACTCCCTTCAACAGGATAATGTTGGATGAGTAGAGTGGCAAAGTGAATCCTAGCAGAAAGAAAGGGCCCCAAAGCAGACCAATCCCCCATAGAGGGCCTATCCTTTTGTTCTTGGTGTCCATAAAATAACTGTTCTAGATCACACCTAGAAGCATGCCTGTGCAGGTAAAGATGTCAGGTACCCTGCTCTAATTGAACGAGGCTACAATTTCATTCCCATTCTGGACTTCTCTATTGAGAAGTCATTAATTTATTGCCATTAACTTATTCAGAATGCTATTTATTTATGAGTTCGTTCACATATGTATTGAGCATCTTCCCAGTGCTAGAGGTCAAGGACACGGTCTGAGGGCTCATTATGTACGTGGATAGACAGGCATCTAAATAATTAATGTAATACAGTGGGACAGTGCAAGACTACGGTGTAGGAGTAACAGTGAGGAGAAACAATGATCTGGAAGGGGGATGAGGGGTCTTGGAAATATTCACTAAGGAGTTTGGAAACTTTTGAGCTGAGTGTTCAAGATAAACCCAATGTTCTCAATGCTCCCTGAGCCCTGATCAGCTCCCAACCTCCCCTTTGCTCAGCTAGCCTATACTTTAGTGTTTGCTCAGTGAAAAAAAATGAATGGATAAATGAATTGGGTTTAGATCTAATTGGGGGGAACAGAATGAATTTTTTTTAAACTATCTGCGCAAGCAAAGTTGGAGTGCATATTTAGTGTAGATGATGGAGATAATGGGAACTGTTTCCCCCTTCCCCCTTTCCATCTGGAGTGTTCCACCTTCAGGAGCTCTCTAATGATCAATACTAATGAATCTAATTATTATTTTCCTTAGCACACAAACAGTGTTCTGCATGTATTAATAACTACAGGATAAGTATTAGTCACTCCATTTCAGATGTAGTTTAAAAATTGCTGTTCGGTGACATGCTCAAGTCACAATAAGTGTGGGAGCAGGGATTGATTAGCAGATGGGCCCAAACTGCTGTTTCTTGTGCACACGGGAAGGACTCCCCCACTCATCTCTACCAGCTGTCGGAGATGAAATGTGCACTTCCCCTCCACAGATGTAGGAGAAAGAGCCAATGCCATTGAATTTCAATAAATGTGTATTATCTCAGGCAGAAGGTGGGCAACTATCCTCACCTAAACTAAAAGCACAAAAGCAATGTTATGTTTCACCAAGATACTTAGATCTGCCCCCAGGAAATAAAATTAAGACTGTCATTTATTGCCTTTAACAAAATCACTTTCTTTCACTAGAAAATAAGAAACTGAAATCATTCCCGACTTCATACCATAAACACAATGCCTTTCTCTGCAAAATTCATACATGAAAAACAGTGAAGTGGGAGTCTCTTCACAAAGACAATCTAACAACTATGGCTTTACTCATAGTTCCGTTAAAGGAGGGATCTCCCCGCTGACCTGGAGGCCTGAACAGCCTGAGAGTCATTCTTTCCAACTCTAAGAGAAGAAGAAACGGGGGATGATTAGGAAGTAGAGCAGGTAGGATGCTTAATCAGCGGCAGAGCAATCAATAAACACCAACAGGTCAAATCAGTTAAATTGAATTAAATTGACCTTATATCTTTGGAGAAAAGCCTAAGGACAGAGAGAAGGAGAACAGGTTAGAGTTGACTGGCCTTGTAACAACAAAGGAAGTCCAGGAGTTAAGGAATTTGAGGTTATAGCTTATCGAAGCCCAGTTGGAAAGCTACGCATTGTCAATGTTAGAAGGCTTTGAACAAGGGAAAAAGCAATATTGTCTACAAGATTACAGTAATTGCTCCTAAGGAGATTTTTCTGTTTGCTTTTCTTCATCTCTGTCTTCCTCCCTCTATTGGTTCCTTTTCTTAAGCAACTTTCTTCTGGCTTCCACTCCCATCCAGAGTCATTCTTGCCCTTCTTGGGCTTTCTTACTCCGTTTGAGCCCACTGCCTAGTGTATGGTACACAATTAATGACTGTTCTAGAAGAAATGTTGATCTTAATGTTTTCCCTTCTGTGTCTGCAAAGAGACAATTTACCATGGGTCTCTTGCATTTCTGCACATCCTGTAAGCAGAGGCATGGACTGCCTTTGCTCTGGACTATCTTCCCAAGGATGTCTGTATACCAAACAGGTGAAACTTAGGGATTGTGTCTCTGTTTCAGGCTCAAAGGACAGCTCTGTTTATAGTTCCTTTTAATAAAAATAGTGTCACCCTCTGGGGCAGGTTTACTGCTCTTTATAAAAGATTTGGACTCCTTGAGCTCAGGTCCCTTTACTGTAACCCAATCCCCTAAGTATGAGTATACAGGTGCCACTCGACTCTGCTTCATCTTTCAGGAAATTGGGCTCAGAGAACTGGCACAGACTGAGACTCTGGCTACTACTATTGTTGCTAATAATAATTATTTCTCTGATCCAGGAGTCTCAAGTGTTCTGACAGCATGCATGAAACTGTGGCAGGTTTACTTTTTAGGTTGCAAGTAGACTAAAATCTCAGATTTTTCACAGTTCTTCAAAATGACCATGCAGCCAACTGCCCCAGATTCTGTCTCTTTTTGATTTTTTACTGGGAGCCAACCAAATGTTAAGAGTTGCCCCCCCCCAAATTGGCAAGGTTGAAGATAAAAAGGACGGCATTTTCCTATGTCCCCATGCCTGGCAAACACGCATTTGTGATCTATGGGAAACTATCAATCAATAGGACCTGAACCTTAAAGTTATAAACAAAATTGCTTTATTGTGTCAAAGATATTAAGCTGAAGGATCTTTCAAAATTAGCACTCCTCCAGTGTGCACAAAATTAAATTCTAGAACTTTGAACATGTATGACTAAAAAAAATTACTTGGCTATGTTGGTGACAAAATAAATACCTCTTCAGGCTAATACAGATACTACTTGGATCATCTTCCTGTCTTATAGATAGATAAATGTATGCTGTAGAAACAATTTCTGAGACCGTGTATTCCTACCTTATCAATTAGCAAGCCAATCAGCAAATATACAGAATGTGTAAATATTTAAAAATTAGAATGGTAGTGGGGCACCTGGGTGGCTCAGTCAATTAAGCATCAAACTCTTGGTTTCAGCTCATGATCTCAGGGTCATAGGATCAAGTCCCACATTGGGCTCCTTGCTCAGTGAGGAGTTTGCTTGGGATTCTCTCCCTCTCCCTCCATCCCTCCTCACCCCACTCATTCTCTCTCTCTCTCTCAAATAAATAAATAAATAAATAAATAAATAAATATTAAAAAATAAAAACAGAATGGTAGTGTAATGTTTATATTAATAGTATTATGTTCTCACAATAAAAATATAAATGTTACTTCTTCCAATCCTGATCTATATTTACTGATAGGTCTAGAATGTCAGTTTCATTTAATCAAAAGAAAAAAGCATCTTTCACCTTTCTTTGCCACTTTTGGTATACTTCTTAAATAAAGGTGAGTTGTCAAAAATTCCTTTCTTACATGAGTTTTACATATATATTTATTATTTTTAAATATCAATAACTGCATGATTTTAACTTTTTGCCTACATGTTTTATGAGAAACCATGTCAAAAGTAGGTGACGAATATTAGACAAAAGTGAACACTGAATAATACACGGGTATCACATGCCCACTGTGGTCCCAACCCCCTAATATATGCCTACAAGTCTGCAAACTGGTAGAGAGGTGAACTCAATCATCACTTTGAGCATTTGTTATCAACACATTATTTGCACAGTACTTAAGTACTTAGTCTCATCTCTTCTAACATATCTCTTAAAAAACATATTATTGAGAGGAACTGGGGTGGCTCAATCAGTTAAGCATCTGACTCTTGATTTCAGCAATCTCAGGGTGGTGAGATCAAACCTTACATCAGACTCCACACTGGGTGTGGAACCTGCTTAGGATTCTCTCTCTCCTTCTGCCCCTCCCTCTGCTCACTCTCTCTCTCAAATAAATGAATAAAATCTTTTTAAAAATGTATTATTGAATTTTCAAACCCATCAAAAGTAAGGAGATGTGAACCCCTCATCCAGCTTCAGCAGTTATGTCTACTTGGCCCTTTAGGGGGAAAAAAAAAATGTCTTTGTGATCTGAGATGGAAGATGGTAAGAACAAATTAATAACATCCTTTTCTTAAATGATTTATTGAGGAGAGATTTTTTTATATATTGACAGAAAAAATCTGGACTAAGGAAACACAGAGGTAAAGTGTTAAGGGGAAAAAAAGGAAGATTTTCACGGGATTTGAAATTTCCTTGTTGCAGTATTTTTGAAACTCGTACTAATAGTAAATTCTATTTTATTGAACAGACAAAATATTACATATATTAACCAGCTCAAATCCTAAAGAAGTCTTAACAATGCATAGGTTATTTTATACCTCCTTCCCAGATGAAATCTTTATCTTATTCATTTGTTATCAAAATAAATATCAATTGAATATCTACTATGACCTGCCCCTCCCTAAGCATTTTGAGAGGACTGGATTTGCAGCATTGAAAAAAGTAGAAGTCCTAATCTTGGGAACATTTTTCTCAATACTTCTAAATCATGTATTCCTCTCTTAATACTCAAAATGTCATTATTTTCCAATTTTCTTATATAAACTATTTGTAAGCTGTGATGTTCAATTTTATGTGTGAACTTAAATGGATCATGAGTACCCTGATATTTGGCTAAACATTGTTTGTGGAGGTATCTCTAAGAGTGTTTCTAGATGAGATTAGCATTTGAATCAGCAGACTGAGCAAAGCAGATTTACCTCCCAGGTATGGGTGGGCCTCATCCAATCCACTGAGGGCCTGATTATAACAAAAAGGCAAAGGAAGAAAAACTTTGTTCTCTATACCTGAAAGCTAGAGTTGAGATACTGATCTTCTCCTGCCTTCAAACTAGGAATACTACTATTAGCTCCCCTGGTTTTCAGGCCTTCAGACTTAGATTGAGATTTACAATACTAGCTCCCTCGGTTCTTAGGCCTTTGGTCCCAGACTGAACCACACCTGAGTCTCCAACTTGCAAACAGCAGATTGTAGGACTTGGCCTCCATAAAATCTCTCTCTCTCTCTCTCTCTCTCTCTCTCTCTCACTCTCTTTCTCTCATTGTCTCATATTGGTTGTGTTTCTCTGGAGAACCCTGACTAATACACAAGCTCAATCACATTCCATATTTCTTTGTCCCAATAGTTTTACATGGTAATGGTCAATAACACATGTATCAAGAATATATACATATTTTTTTAATGTAAGGAAGTATAACATCAGTCTTTATATCTAATCCACTTTTATTATTCTATGTTATAAACTCATCTCCTCAATTTTAACTGAGATTACTTACTATAATCTTCATATAGGGACTCAAAAAGATAAAAATTTTCCTCTGATGTTAGAATTCCATTTATTTTTTTGCCCCTAAAAAGAAACAATCATTTGAATCTCTTAAAGGATTAATTAACCTTTTCGTCTTTATACTTTTCTTAAAAAATCAGGACCCTAAACTGAAACCAGTTCTTCCAAAACTCTTTCCTTAATTTAGCATAGGCTTTCATTAGAAACCATAAGGAATGTAACTAATATAAGTAATTTTAAGGGACATGATCACTGACCACTCTGCATATGAAAATAAGTGATTGATTTATGGGGAAAAGAATGTTAACAAATAATCCGTGCATATGCTCATCTTGTCTAGTTAAAGTTCAGGCCAAAACCAATGCATAATAAATCCTTTTGTGTTTTAGAAAACGATGTACATTTCACCATACATTTCATTTTTCTCTGTACACATCTAAGCAAGTATGTGAGGAATAAGTGATTTTCTGAAGAACTTATAAAACCTTTTCTTTTGTGAAAGTAGACCTTGAAATATAGTTAACTTAATTAGGTAAGCTTGTTCTTTCCATGGAGTGTTAACTAACACTATAAATGATATTCTCTAGTATAGAACATACTGAGAATCCTCCAGTTGCCCATAGTGAGAGTTGTGGTGTCCTTATGGGATCTTCTCAAGAGGAACAGCACATCTTCTGGATTACCACTGCTTTCCACGGGCAGAGGGATGGCCTATGATATAAAGTACCTACTGTGCAACATGAGAATTGAGGACAGAAAGAATTCTAGTATTGTCATCTAAACTAGAATTTTGTTAAAATATATGTCAAATGTTTTTTATTACTTCTCTTTTATTATGCATTTTGTTGTTATGACCATTATTTTGTAGCAAAGTTGCTGTCTCCATCTTAAGATTACAATAAAACTGTTCAGTGCTAATTACTAACAGAAAGTAGTCATACATGAAACAAGTGACCCAATTACCTAGATAAATTATCACTTTTCAAATGGTGCACATGATCAGACACTGGGATATTTATTTCATTCCCAAGAGAACAAAGGTTTAGGTAGAATGTTGGAATGGTATAAAATGCCTGGTAGAAGTATTTAATGCCCAACTCTCTACCCCAGACCGATCTAGGTTCTAGCCTCCACCAAAAAACAAACAAAGAATGTTCCATTTTTATGCCCAAAATGCCTGACATTATTACAGAAACCTACATATTACTTAAGCTTTAAAAGTAACTCCTAACTCTGATCATTTTATTTGTTTTTACATCATGAGGGATCCCCAGATAAGATGGAGGTTGCCACGAATACCTCCAATGAATCAATGTACAATGAATTGTCATTAAGAGATCCCAGATAAATGCACAAACAATTACTTTGATAAAATACTGACAGGTTATACTTGTTTGATGCTCATTGCTACAGCAGTGACTAGAGTAGCAGTTCTCAACTTTTAGAATGCATTAGAATCACCCTGTGAGAAGGAACAGTGATGCTATTGCCACTGGTCCAGGGATCATGTTTTGAGAACCTTTGTGCTAGAGTGGTATACAAGTTGAGTGTTAGGCCTCAAGAAATCCAATATAGTCAACCAGTAGTAGGCTTTAGATCATTTATGACCTTTATTAAGCCCAAACTGTCATAAAAACATCACAGCATTACTTAGCTTCAATATCGCAAAAACTTAGTATAGGATGGTTGGTGAAATGAGGTAGAGTCTTTGTGATTGAAACTGGTCTTGAGGTCATAATTGATACTCATAATCTCCATCCTTCACCATGTATTCTAGGTTTTTCTTACTCTTGACCAGCACTTCAGCAGGTCCGGATTGCTTATTGCTGGTGTGACTCAGACCTTGCGCTCCAAAGAAGTCAGAGCCCCTAGTTCTTTCATCTTGTTAGGTCATGTTTGCTGCAGTCATCTTCTTATAGTTATCACTAAGCATAGAAACACCAAAAATCATACCAGTCAATTTCCTAACTACCTCCATTATAGAGAACTCATCTATTGGTAATCCTCAGTAAGTGAAGTTTAACTATGATATTATCAATCCAGTATACTGTCTATGCCACAAATTGGTATGTATAATTTTGAGGAGAGAAAGGCATCAGTGCAACAGAGGTAGATGACATGGCAATCTGGCAACTTGTTCATGTAACTAATTTGTGCCCCGTTGGGGTCATCTTGGATCCATTCTTTAACATATCATTTTTATCATACAATGACTTGTTCCTGTGCCCAACCAAACGTATGACTCAAAGAATGTGATAATGCTCAGTTCACGATGGACAGCTCATTGCCCCATGATCAGGTATTCAGTCTCTACTGGGGCCTGATACCTTGCCTGTAGGCATGTGAATTGGTAAATAGATCTCTTCTTTAGAAGGCATGGCCTTGCTCCAGAACCATAGTAGTCTGTACTGTGACCCTTCAATTGGGCTAACCTAGGGACTCCATACAGCATCTTAATCCATGACAGATACATCCCAGCAATATCTGATATGCTGCATAATACAAGTTATTGGGAAGCTTGAACTTCAGTCTAGACCTTTCTCATTGTCCTGTCTTACTCTGGACCCAACTCAAAATTGGAAGCTGTCCAAGCCCTGGACATATGAACTGGAGAAGAATCCCCAAATATAGTATGCCACCTTGAAAATCCAATGAGGCCCATCAAAATTCTCTTGTAAGAGGTGCAAAGTTCAAAGCTTCCCTGTAATTTTATGGAGGATTTTTTAGCATGGTTCAGAATATTAGACACCTAAAAATATCACCAGTATGACAAGACTTTAAATTGTATGGTATCATCTCTCATCTAACTGTTTTTTTTTTTTCATCTAACTGTTATTTGCATTCTTCATTAGGGTATCCAAAAATATTTACCAGTTCCTTTCAACAGTCACAATTAACATGATGTCACAAATATAGTAGACTGGTCTGTTGTTGCATGAAATATCAAAATAATAAAGGTCTCTGTGGTCTTTATCATCACAGAGAGCAAAAGAAATAATATCATCCTTAAGAAGAAAGTGAGATCTATGTGGAACAAGGTCTATGTGGCACAGTCCTACATATGTATATATATATATATATATATATATATATATAGTCTTATAGACATATATACATTTATATATACATATGTATTATTTTCTTTTTTTAAGATTTTATTTATTTATTCATGAGAAACACAGAGAACGAGGGGCAGAAACATAGGCAGAGGGAGAAGCAGGCTCCATGCAGGAAGCCTGATGTGGGACTCGATCCCAGAACCCTGGGATCACACCCCGAGCCAAAGGCAGACAGACACTGAACCACTGAACCACCCAGGGATCCCTATATCTATTATTTTCTATTATTTTCATTACGTATCTCTTGATTATAAAAGATTTATTATAAAGAATTGGCTCATGTGATAATGAAGACTGGCAAGTTCATATCTCCAAATGTGCAATGTGGGCTAGCAGGCTGGAGACTCAAAACAGTCAGTGGTGCAGATTAATTCCAGAAGCAGACTGTTGGAGAATTTTCTTGCTCAGGAGAGGGTTATAATTTTGTTCTAGTCAGGTCTTCCACTAATTAGATGAGAACCATCCACATTATGGAGGGCAATATGTTTTACTTTACTAATTAAAACGTTAGACTTACCCATAAGCACCTTTGCAGAAACACCCAGAAAAAGGTTTGGCCAACTACCTGGACACCCCATGCCCTAGTAAAGTAGATACAGAAAATTAACCATAAGGGCTAGAATGAAAGATAAACCAGGAAGGTGTAAGGGAAGGGAATGAAAAGATATCCAGTATGCCCTCTCTCCTGGAACTTTCAAATAGAGACAAGGTAAAAGTAACAGGTCAAAATAAACACCTGGTGTACAGAGAGTAGAGTGGTAAGAAAAATCTGCCCTGAGTATAGGTAACAAGAGGGTATAATGTCTATAGGGAAGTTAATAACAAACTGATCGCAAGTTAGTCTGCCATTTTATTAATATCATGTTCCAGCAATTCTAAATAATGTGAAAGATAAAATACTCTTCCTTAAAAAAAAATCTTGTATAGGTCTAAATTAAAAAAAAAAATACTGCTGTAGTTCCTGTTGAATTTTAATAGTATATACATACAACTTTTAAATTAGAAATTTTTTCTTATCCTTTAATACATGTTGTACACTGTATCAATGTTAATTAAAAGTCCGGTTATACAGACCATGCCTGTTACACATATGCATTTTGAGATGAAGTTTATAACTGTTTTGGAATAATTTAATCTCTCTTCAGATGCTTTTTGCATCTCTAACCCCTGTAGTATTGCATATTCTTGAATTTAAGCATTAGATTGGAAGTGAACAGTGATAGGATAGATTCTAAAATAAAGAAATGGAATTTGAATTACTTTCGTTTTCTCATTTTGTGTGCAAATTAGTCTCTGTAACCTTAGAGAGTTTATTCTTTGGGAAATATTAGTCTGTTACTTTCTTCTGATTTGTTTTTTTCTGATTATTATTATTGATTTCACTTCATGATTATTATTGAAAATAAGAGAATAGGGGATAAAAATAATCTGTCCTAAGTGTGAAATAATAGATAAGGGATTAAAAATTAGTTGCTCCAATGTCAAAGGTACTGCACATGCTGCTGAGAATGTTCTAAGTGCTCTCTAAGCATAAGGAGGAGAGGAGAGGAAAAACAGGACAGTAGCTGTGGGGTAAAGGAGGAACACAGAAAGGACTAGAAGAGATGCATTTCAGTTGAGCTTTGAAAAACAGTAACTTATGAACAGTATTCATTGATTCTTTTATTCATTTATTTATCCATTCATTCAATAATTCAGTGAATATGAATTGAGGTCTATTATATGTCAGGCACTATGTGTTGTGATGAGGACACACAAATGAACAAAATGCAATCACTGCTTGCCAAGGACCGAATATGTCCCCCCCAAAATTCACATGTTGAAATCTAACCTCTGTGTGGTAGTATTAGGGGATGGGTTTTGGGGAGGTGATTAGGTCATGAAAGGTTAGTCCTCATGAATAACATTAGGGCATCCTTATAAAAGAGACCCCAGGAAGCTCCCTTGTCCCTCCAACCTTGTGAGGGCACAGCATAAGACGGCTGTCTCTGAATCAGGAAGCAGGCTCTCACTGGACACCAAATCTGCTAGCACATCAATCTTGGATTTCCCAGGCTACAGAACTATGAGAAACAAATTTCTGTGGTTTAGAAGCCAGCCAGTAAATGGCATTTTTGTGATCGCAGCCCAAATGGATTGAGGCAGTGCTCTCTGAGAATTTACAATATATGGTAAAATCAGGTGACAAAACAAATCACAAATGGCTAATTGCTATAATAGTGCTGTGATTGGCCAGGAATAGGGTTTCCTGTTTGCCCCGAGGTGGAATTTGAGTACATTGTTAAAGAAAGCTTTTAAAACTGTAAATATTTATTTATCTTTGAATGCCAGTATATAGCAAAATGCATGCCACATGGTAGATATTCAGAAAATGTGTATGCATCTCAGTGAGCTGAGGCATGTCAGAAGAGGAAAGAAGCAACCTGACATTAGTGGAGGGTAGATCATGTAGAGAGAGGGAAAAATAAAATTGGGAGGGAGAAGAGGCTAATTATTACAGGTCTAAGTGTCCTACAAAGGATATTGAGATTTATTATGATTATAATGCAGAACAGCTGAATGATCCATGTAGCCATTTGAGGAAATGATAGGAAATATGCATTTTGACTTACATAAAGAGGTGTTGAAATAGGAATTGTCCAAGATTAGAAAGTATCATGATAATGATATTATAATGATAAATGCATAATTTGGATTATTGTGCATCCATTAAAATTATGCCTTTTGTAGAAAAGTTAATGATGAAATAAAATATCACCAGACAAAACCAGTCAAATTAAAACCTCATTGTGATTCTAATTTTGAAATGATTTGTGCATGTGTGTGAGTGTGTGTGCACATGTTTGTTTACATATATACATGGAAGAAAAGAATCTAGGGAAAGTCTTTTTAAAATATTTATTGGGGGATCCCTGGGTGGCTCAGTGGTTTAGCGCCTGCCTTCGGTCCAGGGCGTGGTCCTGGAGTCCCTGGATCGAGTCCCATGTCAGGCTCCCTGCATGGAGCTTGCTTCTCCCTCTGCCTGTGTCTCTGCCTCTCTCTCTCTGTGTCTCTCATGAGTGAATAAATAAAATCTTAAAAAATAAAATAAAATAATAAAATATTTATTGAATGCCTACTTGATGCTGAGCACTCTTCTAAGGGTTTGAGATATATTAGTTAGAATTGGCAAAATTCTCTGCCCTCAAGCTTAAAGTCTAAAGCAAGAAGTGGCTAAGTGAGAAGATAAATATATGATAGACGATGATTGGTAGATGATAGATTTGTATAAAAAATGTTAAAGTAGAAATTGTCTGAATATATTTACATATATAGTAAATTAAAAGTGATAAGTGCTATGGGATAAGAGGGCAGAGTCAGAAAATTGGAAATATCACCAACAGATGGGGAGGATGACAGAGTATGCATAGTGGAATTTCAAAAGAATTGCCCAAGAGTAGATTTTATCAGCAATGGAAATACACCAAAATCCTTATAGAAAGACTGTATGAGCAACATTTTTCTTATTTACTTACCAAATGGTTTAGAATAAATATGTACAGCTTTTTTAAAAAAATATTTATTTATTCATTTGAGAGAGAAAAAGAGAGGGGGATAGCATGCAAGCAAGTGCGGGGAGGTGTAGAGGGAGAGGAAGAAGCAGTTTCCCACTGACCAGAGAGCCCAATGAAGAACTCAATCCCAGGCCCCAGAGATCATGACCCGAGCCGAAATCAAGAGTTGGAGGCTTTACTGATTGAACCATCCAGGCACCTCAAACATGTACAACTTTTAAAGACAGAAAATAAAATGTTATGACTCACTGCTTATTGATCTCTCATCAGTCTTTGATTATTCAGTCAGACAATAACAATGGGACCAAGCTATGAATTAAGGAATCAATTTAAGAAGGTTTTTTATTTTTCCCAGATTCTGTAGAATATTGTTACTTACCCAGGTAAGATATCTGTCTTTTGTAAGTTAAGTAACGAATAGTATAAATAAAAATAATGACATTGCTACTTTCTTTTAAAGTTTATATCTAAATAGGAGTGGGGAGATAAGATGGCAGAGTAGTAGGAGGACTCTAGGCTTGCTTTGTCCCTCAAAACTGTTAGATAAATATAAATTCATTCTGAACACTGAAGAGTCGACCTGAGAACTGATAGAACAACCTCACAACTAGAAGGAGAGAAGATGCCACATCATGGATGATAGAAGGTGTGGAGACATGATTTGTGGGAGAAAAGGACCATGGGTGCTGGGTGGGGAAAGAGGAGATAGACAGGAAAAGGAGGTTGGAGGGGGGGAGCACATGGGGATCACACAAGGAGAACACTTCCCTGAAAGCCATTGACTGGGAAAATGAAAGGGGCTGATTATTGTGAGTTTTTACAACCAGCAGAGCTCAAAGCCTGGAGTTTTAGAGATCTGTGCCATGGATGGTGTTGAGTCTAGCAGGTGTTGCATGCTCCCCCTGTGGAGAAGGAGGGTGGCTAGCCCAGGGAGCTGATGGAGTGATCTGAGAATCTCCTGGGATGCACTGGGAGAGACCGTTCCCTCTTCTTGGAAGACAGCTAGAAGAAGTGGGTGCCTTTGCCTCTCTGGGAACAAAAGAGCCCATGGGTGCCATTAAACACCCCTGCCTCTCAGCATAGGGGCAGAGACTCCTGTTGTGGGCAGCTAAACTAGGCACCGCCTTTTTGCTGTGCCTTACTCCAAACTCTTAAGCACTTGCACCTTGGTGCAACAGCCCTTCTGGCACAAACCATCACCAATCCCCAGAGCAGTGAGACCTCCAGAGGACAGTACAGGTTTGCACCATACCAGATCCCTGAAGTTTGGAGTTTTAAAATTCAGCCAGCCTGCCTAAAATAGA
The DNA here is from genome assembly GCF_003254725.2 of Canis lupus dingo. Lineage (NCBI taxonomy): Eukaryota > Metazoa > Chordata > Mammalia > Carnivora > Canidae > Canis > Canis lupus. The sequence goes on from NC_064271.1 coordinate 24,699,997, forward strand.
ATGCATATGTACTGTACTGCCTGGCAGGCAAATGACCCAGGCACAGAAAATGTGAAGGCAGGGATCTGAGGGACACCTGGGACACATGAGGGGAGATTCACTCTTCTGAGAGAGCTCTCTGGATAGCAATGGGTAGAGATGCCCTGGGCCTGGATCAAGGGAGAAAGATGAGACCATTCCCTCTATCCATCAACCAAGTCTCTCAAGGTAAGCATACACTGACCTCAATAAACAGCACAGCACCAACAGTGGAAGTCTACCCTGCTTAAACTAAGCCTTGCCCTCCTTTACCCTGCAGGTGTTACTTTACTAGGAAAAGTATGCCTGACAACCAGAGTTGCAGGCCAGTCCCCAGAAGATCAGCACAAACCCCCACATGCACCACATCTACTGACCATAGAATGTTGCTAAGCTTCAGCTCTAGTGGAAATAGCATCAGGTGTCTTTTAAAAAGCAGACCAGAGCATACCTAGTTAAAACTCATCACACTCTGGCCAAGTCCAAACACTCCCCACTGTGGGCAATGTCAAAATTAACAAAATCAGACCAACACTAAGACATATTATGGTTAAATTTGCAGAATATAGAGATAAAGAAAAATCCTAAGAGCAGCAAGAGAAAAGTCCCTAATTTACAAAGGAAGACAATAAAGGTTAGCAGCAGACCTCTCCACAGAAACTTAGCCGGCCAGAAGAGAGTGACATGATATATTCAACATGCTGAATGGAAAACATATGCAGCCAAGAATATTCTATCCAGCAGGACTGTCATTCAGAATAGGAAAAGATAAAGAGTTTCCCAGACAAACAAAGACTAAAGAAGTTCATGACCACTAAACCACCCTGTGAGAAATACTAAAAAGGCCTTTCTGAGTAGGAAAGAAAGACCAGAAATGACAAAGACTGGAAAGGAACAGAGATAATCTCCAGAAACAATGACTTTACAAGTAATACAATGTCCCTAAATTCATATCTATCAATAATAACTCTGAATGTGAATGGAGTAAATGCTCCAATCAAAAGACAGATGATGACATAATGGATTTAAAAAAAAAAAAAAAACAATATTTGGAACACCTGGGTGGCTCAGTGGTTGAGTTTCTGCCTTTGGCTCAGGTCATGATCCCTGGGTCCTGGGATCGAGTCCCACATTAGCCTCCCTGCAGCGAGCCTGCCTCTTCCTCTACCTATGTCTCTGCCTCTCTCTCTGTATCTCTCATGAATAAATAAGTAAAATCTATAGGCTGCCCACAAGAGACTCATTTAGATCTAAAGACACCTGCAGATTGAAAGTGAGAGGATAGAAAACCACTTATCACATAATGGACATCAAAAGAAAGCTGGAGTAGCCATTCTTATATCAGACAAACCAGATCTAAACCAAAGAACTGTAACAAGAGATGAAGAAGGGCATGTGTCATAATGAAGGGTTCTATCCAAAAAGAAAATATAACAATTATAAATATGCTCCCAACTTGAGAGCACCCAAATATATGACAATTAATAATAAACATAAAGGAATTCATTGCCAATAATACAATAATAATAGAGGATTTTAACACCCCACTTACAGCACTAGACAGTTTATCTAAGCAGAAAGTCAACAAGGAAACAATGGCTCTGAATGACCCACTGGACAGATGGACTTAATAGATACATTCAGAACATTTCTTCCTAAAGCAGCAGAATACACATTTTTTTCAAGTGCACATGGGACATTCTCTGGAATAGACCACATATTAGGTCATAAACCAGGCCTCAACAAGTACAAAACATGGAGATCATACCATGCATATTTTCCAACCACAACACTATGAAACTTAAAGTCAACCACAAGAAACAATTTGAAAAGACCACCAATATATGGAGGTTAAAGAGCATCCTACTAAAGAATGAATGAGCCAATCAGGAAATTAAAGAAAACGTTTAAAAAATGCATGGAAATAAATGATAATGAAAACACAACACTCCAAAACATTTGGAATGCAGCAGAAGCGGTTACAAGAAGGGACTATATAGCAATACATGGCTACCTCAAGAAGCAAGTGAAATCTCAAATACACAACCTAACCTTACATCTAAAAGAGCTAGAAAAAGAACAACTGAAGCCTAAAACAAGCAGAAGAAGGAAAATAATTAAAATTAGAGCAGAAATAAATGATATAGAAACAAACACTCAGTAGAATAGATCAATGAAACCAGGAACTAGTCTTTTTTTTTTTAGGAACTAGTCATTTGAAAGAATTAATAAAATTGACAAACCTCTAACCAGACTTATCAAAAAGAAAAGAGAAAGGACCCAAATTTTTAAAAATTCACAAACAAGAGAGATAAATAATAACCAGCACCACAATACAATTATAACAGAATATTATGAAAACTTATATGCCAACAAACTGGATAAAATGGAAGAAATGGATAAATTTCTAGAAATATATAACTATATTTAACAGACCAATAATCAGTAAAGAAATTGAATCAATAATCAAAAATCTCCCCACAAACAAAAGTCCAGGGCCAGGTGGCTTCCCAGAGGAATTCTACCAAACATTTAAGGAAGAGTTAATATCTATTCTTCTCAAACCGTTCCAAAAAATAGAAATGGAAAGAAAACCTCCAAACTCTTTCTAAAAGTCCAGCATAACGATTCCAAAACCAGATAAAGAATCAACCAAAAAGGGATCCCTGGGTGGCGCAGCGGTTTAGCGCCTGCCTTTGGCCCAGGGCGCGATCCTGGAGACCCGGGATCGAATCCCACATCGGGCTCCCGGTGCATGGAGCCTGCTTCTCCCTCTGCCTGTGTCTCTGCCTCTCTCTCTCTCTCTCTGTATGACTATCATAAATAAATAAAAATTAAAAAAAAAAAAAAAAAAAAAAAGAATCAACCAAAAAAAAAAAAAAAAAAGAATTACAGCCAATATCCCTGATGAACATGGATGCAAAAATTCTTAACAACATACTAACAAACTTAATCCAAAAGTACATTAAGAGTTATTCACCATGATCAAGTGGGATTTATTCCTGGGCTGCGAGGGTGTTTCAATATTTGTAAGTCAATCAACTTGGTATACCATTAAAAAAAAGAAAGGATAAAAACTATATGATCCACTCAATAGATGCAGAAAAAGCATTTGAAAAAGTACAGCATCCATTTTTGATAAAAACCCTTAATAAGGTAGGGATAGAGAGAACATACTCAACATCACAAAGGCCATGTACAAAAGACCCACAACTAATATCATCATCAGTGGAGGAAAACTCTACAGTCAGGAATAAGACAAGGCTATCCACTCACCATTGGTCAATATAGGATGGGAAATCATAACCTCAGCAATCAGACAATACAAAGAAATAAAAGTCATCCTAATCAGCAAGAAAGAAGTCAAATTTCCACTATTTGCAGACAACATGATACTCCATGTAAAAACACCTGAAGGAGTCCACAAAAAAATTGCTAGAACTGATACATGAATTCAGTTGCAGGATACAAAATCAATGTACAGAAATCTGTTGCATCTCTATATATCAATAATAAAGCAATAAAAAGAGAAATTAAATAACTGACCCAATTGATATTTGCACCTAAATCCATAAGATACATAGGAATAAACCTATTCAAAAGGTTTATTTTAAAAGATCTGTACTCTGAAAACTATAAAATGCTGAGGAAAGACATTAAAAATGACACTAAGAAATGGAAAACCATTCCATCCTCATGGATTGGAAAATCAAATATTGTTAAAATGTCTATACTACCCAGAGCTTTCTATGCGTTCAATGCATTTCTATTCAAATACTACCAGCATTTTTCACAGAGCTAGAACAAACGATCCTAAAATATGCATTTTAGGATCCCAAATAGCCAAAGCAATCTTAAAAAAGAAAAATCTGGAGACATCACAATTCTAGACTTCAAGTTATATTACAAAGCTTTAGTCATGAAGGCAGTATGGTACTGGCACAAAAACAGACATATAGATAGATGGAACACAATAGAAAAGCCAGAAATGGACACAAAACTATATTGCCAATTAATTTTCAACAAAGCAGGAAAGAACATCCAGTGGAAAAAAGACAGCTCTTCAATAAATGGTGTTGGGAAAACTGGACAGCATCTAGAAGCACGTAGAAGAATGAAACTGGACCACCTTCTTACACCATACACAAAAATAAATTCAAAATGGATAAAAGACCTACATGTGAGACAGGAAACCATCAAAATCATAGAGGAGAATACAGCAGCAGCCTGTTTGACATTGGCCATGCAACTTCTTACTAGATACATCTCCAGAGACAAGGGAAACTAAAGCAAAAATAAACCATTGGGACTTCATCAAAATAAAAAGCTTCTGCACAGCAAAGGAAACAATCCACAAAACTAAAAGGCAATCTTCAAAATGGGAGAAGATATTTGCAAATGATACCTCTGATAAAGGGTCAGTACCCAAAATGTATCAAGAATTTATCAAAATCAAAACCCAAAAAAACAAATAATCTGGTTAAGAAATGGGCAGAAGATATGAAGACATTTTTCCAAAGAAGACATACAGCTATACAACAGACACATGAAAAAATACTCAACAGCACTTATCATTAGGAAAATACAAATCAAAACTACAATGAAATATCACCTCACACCTGTCAGAATGGCTAAAATGAAAAATTCAGGAAACAACAGATGTTGGCAAGGATGTGGAGAAAGGGGAACCCTCTTACATGGTTGTTGGGAATGCAACCTGGTGCAGCCACTCTGGAAAACAGTATGGATTTCCTTAAAAAGTTAAATATAGAACTACTCCCTAATCCAGCAATTGCACTACTAGGTATTTACCGAAAGGATACAAAAATACTGATTCGAAGGGATACATACACCCCTATATTTATAGCAGCATTATCAACCATAGTCAAGTAATGAGAAGAACCCAAATGTCTATCAACTGATGAATGGATAAAGATGTGGTATATATACAATGGAATATTAGTCAGCCATAAAAAATGGAATCTTGTCATTTGCAACAATGTGGATGGAGCTAACGTGTATTATGCTAAGTGAAATAACTCGGAGAAAGACAAATACCATATGATTTCATTCATGTGTGGAATTTAAGAAACAAAACAGATGAACATAGTAAAGGAAGAAAAGAGAGGCAAACCACAAAATAAGCTCTTAACTATAGGGAACAAACTGAGGGTTGCTGGTGAGAATAAAGATGGGGGCAATGGGTTAAAAAGGTGATGGGCACTAAGGAGGGCACTTGTGATGGGCACTGGATGTTGTATGTAAGTGATGAATCACTAAATTCTACTCTTGAAACTAATATTACACTATATGTTAACCAACTAGAATTTAAATAAAAACTTGAAAGAAAAAAGTATAATAGGATATAAAAACTGAAAACAAAACAAAAATAAATAAATAGTTTATATCTGAATAATGTGACTGTTTCCCCCTCCTTCCTAGCAGATAGGCCTGTGGAGGAAGGTAAAAGCCTCTTCTAGACTAATGAAACTATTTCACTTATATGTGATAATAGACAGCTTCCAAATACATGGAGACATTTGGCTAATTATCTTCAGGGTCATACATTTCATCTCAGAAATAAAGTGTTAAATTTAATTAATTTTTAAAATTTATTTATTCATGACAGAGAGAGAGAGAGAGGGAGAGAGAGACAGGAGGAGGGAGAAGCAGGCTCCATGCCGGGAGCCCGACGTGGGACTCGATCCTGGGACTCCAAGATCGCGTCCTGGGCCAAAGGCAGGCGCTAAACCGCTGAGCCACCCAGGGATCCCCTAAAGTGTTAAATTTAAATCATGTCTTGGATTTGTTTTAAGCTGATCCATCAGGGAGGGGAAAAGGATAGGAGAACAGATAAAACAAGATGGTATAATGCCAAAGTTGAGTGATAGATATATACCACTCTCTTTGGGTTCAATATACAAATATTATGTTTGGAATATTTTTTTTAAGATTTTATTTACTTAATCATGAGAGACACAGAGAGAGAGAGAAAGAGAAGCAGAGACACAGGCAGAGGGAGAAGCAGGCTCCATGCAGGGAGCCCGACATTGGACTCGATCTCCAGTCTCCAGGATCATGCCCTGAGCTGAAGGCAGGGGCTAAACCACTGAGCCACCCAGGCTGCCCCAAATGTTTTCTATACTTCATAATGAAATCATTTTATGGTCAAAATAGTCAGTAATAATATTCCCTCACTTTTAAATTATTTTTAGGCCAAAATAAAACCTTCTATGCTTTTTTAAGGCAAGACACCAGCATCCCATTTACATTTGGGTTACTAACAAGTAGCTTTACCTCCTCAGTTTGAACTTTGTCTGCATAGCTCATATTCCTACAGACTGCATATCTTAGGATTCCTAATTTTAATTCCCAATGTCATCTCAGTATGTGTTTACATTGGTTTTAAAGTATGGTGTCCTTTTTTTTTTTTAACTCTTAATCCCTTTTTCTGTTTCTCCCATCTCACCACAATATCTTTCTATAATCAACTCGGAAACATGATTTGAGATATTTGTCAAAGAGATCCACTTTAAACTAACCAGTACCCAGCAGCAATGTGATGGAGACTGCTTGAAGGGGGTCACATATTTCCAGATTCTCTGAGCTAATGATGATCAGCAATCCAGACCAAATCATTGGGAACAGAGCAGGGCCTCACACAGCTAGACATCCAAGAAGTCTCAGACATGTATGCTATTCCTCATTTGTGGATCCTGGTCTAAAGCAGCAAATCTCAGGTGAATTTTGGGCACCTCCTCTTCTGCCCATGCCCTGCAGCCAGAGCCTGCTAACAATACACCTGAAAGTCAAAGTTGGGATTATTCATTCACTGTACGTAACAAGGGAAACCACATATGGTGGGGAACTGTGGGGTGTCTTACTGAGAAGGAATTGGAAGGGACTTCCAGGATTTGGGCCTCAGGTGATTTGGGAGGAGTGTTGAAGGAAGCAGAGTTTGTTCTAGTTCGGGTGCTCTTAGAAAGGGGAGGCAATATTATGATTAGGTATCTTAATAATTTTTATAAACAAAGAGGGGGGGCAGTAAAGAAGAGCTGAGGCTGTGATAGGTAAAGAAGCAGCATTCTGCACTCTTAGGTGATAGGTAGGGATATTTGATAATGTTTGAGGTTTGCACAATGGCCTTCTTTTTTTTGGGGGGGGGGATTTTATTTACTCATTCTAGAAAGACAGAGAGAGAAAAGAGAGAAGCAGAGAGGGAGTGATAAGCCAACTCCTCCCTAAGCATGGAGCCCTACACAGCCCAATCCCACAACCCTGAGGTCATGACCTGAGCTGAAACCGGGAGTCAAACACTTAATCAATTGAGCCACCTAGATGCCCTACACAATGACCTTCTACCTGATTGTGCTCAAATGAATATCAAGAGCGGGCTTGTTTTTGTATCAATTCACCATGTTCACAAAAAGAACCTTGTCTGACTCTACGTAGATTATGTTCCATGGGTAACCTCCAGACAACCTGTAAAGGCCAGGCCAGCTTCTTGTAACCTCGAGGCACATATACTAGGCTCAGCTATTAGGTATTGCTTTTTTCCTTCTCAAAGCTCTATATTTCTATCAGCTTGAAACATTATAGAACCATTTATATGCATCAAAAATGATTAATATGGGATCCCTGGGTGGCGCAGCGGTTTGGCGCCTGCCTTTGGCCCAGGGCGTGATCCTGGAGACCCGGGATCGAATCCCACATCGGGCTCCCGGTGCATGGAGCCTGCTTCTCCCTCTGCCTGTGTCTCTGCGCCTCTCTCTCTCTCTGTGACTATCATAAATAAATTAAAAAAAAAATTTAAAAAAAAAATTAAAAAAAAATGATTAATATTGACAATTTCATATGGTTCAACCAACATTAACTTAGATGAAGAGGATGTTATACTTAGTCAACACTAACTTAAAATATACCAAGTATGCCTTTGTTTTATTACAAAATTTAAGTTCAGGATGCTATTTTTAATAAAGAATCAATATACAAAAGGTTCATATCAAGAACACGATCTATATTCTACAGCCTGATATAGTAGAAAGAACACATAGAGGCTTTGGATGACTGAATTCAAGTTCAGAACTACAACATATTAATTATATAACATCGGATAAGTCATATAATCTCTCTAACTCTTTTTAAGATCACTTATAAAACATGCCTAATCGTTCCTTACATGCCTAAAAAATACTAATCATTCAATAAAAATTAGTATTATTTCCTTTCCTGTAAGTCTGCAACTTAAGACAATCTCCATTATGTTTGTTCAAAGTTCACTGTGTAATTATCATAAAGAACTCTTCCTAAAGAATATGTTTTAAAATACTTTTTAAAGATTTATTTATTTGTCTATTTGAGAGAGTGAGTGAGCATGAGTAGAGAGAGGGGTAGTGGGAGAAGCAGACTCTCCACTGAGCAGGGATCCTGGGACTCCAGGATCATGATCTGAGCAGAAGGCAGACTGTTGATCGATTGAGCTGCCCAGGCACCCTAAATTATTTTTTGATTTTTTTATACAAATGCATGATATCTGGTGTCACATAAAACTTTCCTCATCATTTAGGCCCCAGTTGTCAAAAATTTCTCTTTCTCAAAGAAACATTCTAGTTCAGGTGTTAGTAGCCAGTGCAATAACTGTTTCAAATTCCTGATCCAACCAGTTCCATTATTCTTTATTATTTCCAAGCCTTCTCTTATCTTTATTTTAAGTACCTTCTATATCTGTTTCTTATTTTATAAAGCCACCTCATATTGTATTTGAAGATTGGAGAAGTATGATTTAAATATCCTTTGGTTTCACAACTGGTTTTTCCTTAGGTGGAATAAAAGCTTTGTTTCTTTCCCCTTGTCTCTTACTGAGAGCTTCTGCTTGTTTAGCCTTTATGGCTTCCATTTTCTGATGCTTCTTTTGACATATATATATATATATATATATATATATATATATATATATATGTAACTTATCCCTCCAAATGCTCATGAAATTCAAGAAGGTAAACAAAACAATTGACTATTAATCATGTAATGTAACGTAACGTGATATATGACCTGAATAAACATGTAATAGTATTTTATATGCCATAGCATTTTTTGTGCACATTGTATATACTTACAGGGTTTGAAACATGTGATGATAATTTCTGATTATCAAAATTTTAGGGGAATTTATGAGAGGAGGGTTAGTTAGGCAAACTCCAGCTACCATTGCTGTAATTGGTCTTGAGGCCAAACTAATAGTCATCAAGTCTTTCCTACCCCCACCCATCAGAAACTCCCTTCCCTTCAGATAGAACTTCTATTGATGTAAGTTATGTGGATAGCTGGTGGATTGACATCAACTATCCATCTCATCCTTATCGCTTGGCTGTTTAGTGTCTCTTCCACAGTGGATTCTCTCTGGTGTGATTTAAAAAAAAAGGTATTTTGTTCATTCCCATTGGTCTACTTAGATGCCACTTCTTCGGACTTCCCTGCCTCATCTTCCCCAACTAACTAGCTATGCTATACACCATCACCCATGAATTTCTAAATGTCTTTACCTCAGGCCACTTTCCTCTTTCTACAGAACAGATGACCAGCTGCCTTGTCTGCAGCCTGATGCATTGACAAGATTTCTACTTACCACTTCTCTCCCAGCTACTCAAACATGGTTGCAGTATAACATCTAGAATACTTGCCACTTCTTGCCCATCTGCTCCAGTTAATTTGTCATCAATGGCATCAATGTGTTGTTCTGTAGAATGTTGAAATATAGTTCAAGTCCTCTTGGATAAGACCATGAATAAATTCTGTGAATATGAACTGCTTCTGATAAATTCTTGATGGGTATTAAACACATTAGGCACTCACTCAATTGATTGCTACTTACATACCACATACCATGGTTAACTAGATTACTATGTTAATCTACTCTAGTAAAAATACCAACATACAGCACAGAATACTTCTTTGATGCACCATTTTGGCTGAGAGGGTTAGGGCTGTTTCAGGGAGTTTCATGTAGCCTTTCTACTATAATAGCTTTTACTTTATTGTAATGTCTCTTATTGTTAAGTCAAGCAACCAGTATGAGAATTTTGTCAACTGGTAAGTAGGTCTGTTGCAATGATACATTTAGAAAATTGGAAATGACTGTCAAATTTCTCACAGTGAGGTGTACCTGGATAAGGACTCCCTTTGTTACTTTATTCACATGTGGCCCTACTCTAATAGGGATCTACACTGGTACATTGAGTCCTAAGGTATTTGAGACAACTTGGACCCAAAATCCAATAATCCTTGAAAAAGTTACATATATTCCCTATCCCTAGTATATGGTTACCTGAATAAATAGCTATAATCTCTTTTACTCAATTTACAAAGATATGAAAATCTACTCATAGATCTAAGCCTTGGAAAATAAAAGGGATCTTACTCTTAGATTTTCTTAGCATATCACACATCCCCATGTTCCCACAGTGCCTGACATGTTACAAGTGCCTAATTAATGTTTGTTGGAAAATGAAAAGAAAGAAAAAATAGTCATGAATGGAATATAATCAAACTTTAGATAAAACATAAACAAAAAAAATTTAAAGCAACAAACTGGGGGAAATATTTGTAATAGAGAATAAATGGCTAATATACTTACGTACAAAACAAAGACACAGTTTTTTTAAAAAACTGGTAACTATAGACATTCTTGTTTTAACATCTGTGTGGTACTTACTCCTATGCAGTCAAATATGGCTCAATATTTACTTCTGCATTTTGATCATAAGCATGTAGGCTCTTCAGTTATGACATTGTCAAGAAAGCTAACGTAAGAAGAATTAATATGAACACATCAAATTCGAACATCATTCAATTGCTGTCTCACTATTATTAACTTTATCCCTAGACTAAGATTAATTCTGTTGATCACTGAAATGATTATCTGGTTTTATTTTCAAAGAGTCTTGCTAAATGCTTTGCTTCCCATATTTGTCAAGTTTTCTTAGGCTGCAGTTAACCTACTTAATGCAGAGAAGTTCAAAAAACTGCAAATGCAAATATAGGATGAGAATAGGTCATTGAGAAAATACTGCCTTTTAAAAATTTCCGATGCTTTGTGAAATCCTATGTGAAGTGATTCAGTAGATCAAATGTGTCTGTAAAGTCATTAGGACAAAAGGAAAAAGCCATTATATCTTTCCTTAAAACTGCATTTTATATATTTTATATATCTTTGTGGGTAAAGGATTAAAAATCTGGTCAGAGAAATGAAAATAGAGAACAGATTAGTTAAGGAACAGGCTTCAAAGAGGAATTTATCATTCATTTGTTTTGGTTTTTGTCTTTTGTTGTTGTTGTTGTTTTTTCATTTCCCAAATATTCATTGATCCTGACCGCTAGATATACAAGATAGACAAGATGGATGTTGTCCCTGCCTCAGCAGAGATCGTATTTCAGTGGAGCACTAAGGCAATAAACAGGTAAACAAATAACACAATTACAAATAGGATGAGTACTATGAAGTGTATATACAGCGTGCTCTCAGAAATAGGGGCTGAGGTGAGCTTAGAACCAAAAAGAGAACAGTATGGGAAGCCTTTCTGAAGAATTTATATTTAAGCCAAAACCTGAAAAAATGAGTCAAACATTGGGAGGGACCTGGACTGTTCTCGAAATTGGCACGGAACTAGTGTATCAAAAGCACAAACCAAAAAAATGGAGTGAAAGCCACAGGTGGTGGAACAAATCTCAGGGCTGTTTGAAGATTATCTTTTGACTATAACGAAGGTTTCATTACATAAAGGAAGCCCACATTTCCACAGTTGCACCTTGCATTATTTAAAATATGCCTTATCATATCTTCAAAATAAATGAAATGAAAGAAAGCAAGATGCAAAACTGCATGTCATCATACATCTTTACATGCATTGAATATCCAGAAATGCTATATGAGAAACTGACAGCATTGGTTGTTCTAAGGAGAGTAACTAGATGGCTATGGAAGATGTGTAATTGCATGTGCTGTTCACACTATCACCTTATCAATTTTGTCATGTACTTGCATTGTATTTAAGAAAAAAATAGTAATTTTTAAGTTTGAAATGTTAATTGTTTTTTAGTGTTTCATTATGGAGATTCAGTCCAAGCTTGCCTAATTTTGTTCTGATTTCCCATTGGTCTCTGAAAATAAAGTACATTACAGAGAGGCTTTCAATAAAGGACGACAGAGATGCAATCTCCTCTTTAAAAACTGTACTGTTTTATTAAAGATCCTTTGAAATTATCAGAGTAATTTTACTGCTTTGAAAAAGATTTTTTGCTAATCAGGTTCTGAACATACCAGTTATTTAGTAAAACCAGAAAAAAAATCACGAGATCTTTAGCTGTCTCACCAATCAAATGAGAGGCTGGAGCTAGATGATTTACAGGTCCATTGTGGTTCTAAATTGCTATGATTTTTGCAATGCCTCCATTCATTCACCAAATATTTAATGATTTCTAAAATGAACCAACTAGGCCTAGGGAAGTCATAGATGTGTTCTATGATAGAGAATTATATATATTTATATTAAGTTATATATATTTGCCCAGTATTTTTTCTCCACTTCTTGCATGGTTGTAGTATTTCAAGTGGACAAAGATTGGTAGCCAATCTGACTCCATCTCCCAGCCTCTAGACCAATGTTACTGGAAGTGATGTAGATATCAAATTCCAGGTCTTGCACCTCCTCTTTACCTTGTCCCTTTTCTCTCACAGACCAAAACAGAGACATAGCAGCAGAAGTTAGGGCAACTACCTTAGATGACCAGATGGAGCGACATTTGAAAGATAAAGAAAGTAAAGATGAAAGGAGCATTTGTCCTGACATTATGGAGTTGCTATGTCAACTGTGAACTGCTATGATCAGATGGATATGAACAAATCTATCTTCCTTAGGCCACTTTATTTTTGTCCATTTGGTTTTTAGTTATAGCAACTTCATTGTATCTTTTTTTTTAAAGATTTTTTTATATATTTATTTTTGATAGACAGAGAGAGAGAGAGGCAGAGACACAGGCAGAGAGAGAAGCAGGCTCCATGCCGGAAGCCCAAAGTGGGACTCGATCCTGAGACTCCAGGATCACGCCCTGGGCCGAAGGCAGGCCCTAAACCACTGAGACACCCAAGGATCCCCTCATTGTATCTTAACTAATATCAAGTTCTTGCAACAGAGAAAGTCACAATAAAAAAAAAACAAGAGAATGTCAGCAAGCGATTGTAACATTAATCATTAATCGGCAAGTGCTTTAAAAATAATATAAAGCAAAGTGCCTGGGTGGCACAGTCATTTAAGCATTGGACTCTTGGTTTCAGCTCAGGTTGTGTTCTTAGGATCATGATTTCAGAGTTGTGATCTCTGGGTTGTGGGTTGTGAGATGAAGCCCAGCATAGGTCTCCATGCTCAGTGTGGAGTCTGCTTAGGACTCTTTCTGACCCTCTCCCCCACACTCTAAAATAAATGAATGAATCCTCAAAAAAAAAAAAAAAAAAAAAAAGTATTAAGTGAGTATTCCAGGGAAAAAGGATCAAGTTACTTTGCTTAAGGAAATCAAGAAAAAGTTCACAGGAAAACAGAGACATTTGGCTGGGTCTTCAAGGATAAATAATATTTTTCTAGATATAAAAAAGATAAGGATATCCCTGAAATGTAATATTCACAAATCATGACAAGACATATCTTCTGTTGAAAATATTGAAAAGTTCATGGTGACTGACATTTGAGGTGTATACGAGAAGAATGGTAACATATGTTAGCTAAGTTGAGTGAGATTTTGAAGGCAAATAAATGTGGCCTTTTTCCTTTAGGTCATGGTGAGTCAGCAAGATTCATAAACAGGAGAGTGACACCAGATTTGTTCCTTAGGAAGTTAACTCTGATAGCAATTTGAAAGGTAGATAGATTGGAGCAGGAAGACACATATGAGCAAGACTAATTTTAACTTCATGTATAGTACGTAACTTGAATAAGAAGACATATACATTTTTCATATTGGCTTATTAATTATTAAGAATTTACAAGATAATCAATTTTAACCACCCTTCTTGCTTTTTCTGTATTTATATATTAAAGATATTAGCAGAACCTTGTGAAATACAGTAAAATTATTGTTAACAGGAGTAACAAATACGAATGAAAACTTAATTCATGTGTGTATATTTATACACATACACATATATGTGCAGAGAGAGAAACAGAGACAAAGAGGAAGTGAGACTAGCAGGCAGATATAATGGAAGCTTCACATGTGTGTATATATGTGGATATCATTAATAAGTGCATTTCTAGAAGAAATTTACATATGTTCTGATCTGTGTGTAGGTAGAAGGCAGAACCAACCTAATAATTGATCTGTCCTGTCAGATAAGCATTCCAAGAGAAGACCAATTACACTAAGACCAAATTATACTTTTCAATTACACAGGTGAATCAATCCAACTCAACATGTCAAAGCATAAAAAAATGTTTTAGAAAAGACAGGCAACATACTAAATTTCCCTACCTATTACCTAGAAGTAAGTACTACTCGGAAGAGTAAAATGTCATTCTGTCAATATCCGTGAGCTTATGAAGGTTTCCCAGCCCCATCCATCAAGGTGCCTTCCACTTCACTATCAAACACTTCCCCAAAATATATTACCTTGTGAATTATCTTTGGAATGCTTTGAATTCAAGAATAAGGCAATAGTAAAATAACAACATTCAGAGACCCATCAATGTTCCCAGTACATAAAATTTCATCTTTCTCTTCCTGCATCTTTTGTTTCATTTTTAAATCTTGCCTTCCTGAATTAGGGTATGTCATGAATAGGCTGTGATTAATGCATCGAACTATGTAATATCCAAGGAAGTAGAGTAAAAAGGAAAAAGGGAAAAAAAGAAAGAAACTTGTCTACCTAGTCATGCCATTGTGGCTCAAAATTTGAGGAATATGGAGTGATATGAAGCAGGAGTAGTTATTTGGGGCAGACCATGCAGAGATTTTAGAACAACTTAAGGTTTGGTATCATTATCCTGGTAATGATAGGATGCCAGGGAAGGGTCTTAAGCAGAAGAGTGTTATAATCGGATTTGCATTTCTTAAAAGATCTCTCTGGCTCCAGTTAGGAAAATGAGTTGCATGACAATAAGGAGAAGGCAGGACAGATAAGAAGCTACAATCATAAACTAGTAGAGACAAAAAAATTAGTTTCAGTTATGATGTGGTGAAAGCAGAGATGTGGAAACATACGAGAGATATCTAGAAAGTAAAACTGACAGGGCTTTATGAGAGATTAGATAGAGGAATAGAAATAAAGAGAAGTGCAGACTAATAATAATATCCTACAATAGCATGGCTATTTGCTACACACAGAACTTTTTATGTTTGTTTCACTCAATTCTGAGACTGTGGGGCAGCCCCAGTGGCTCAGCAGTTTAGCGCCTGTCTTTGACCCAGAACCTGGTCCTGGAGACCCGGAATCGCATCCCTGGTCGGGTTCCCTGCATGGAGCCTGCTTCTCCCTCTGCCTGTGTCTCTGCCTCTCTCTCTGTGTGTGTCTCTCATGAATGAATAAAAAAAAAATCTTTAAAAAAAAATTCTGACACTGTGGAAGACATGACAATTGTTATCACTCTCAATTTTATGGAAGAGTAAACAGAGACTGAAGAAGTTAAGTGACCTAACCAGGGTCTTAGGCAGCTGGTAGTATTTGGAGCTTGTACATGAACTCAGGAATTCTTCTTTAAGTTCAGGATACTTTCTATTGAAAACCCACCAATCTGCTCTTTGTCTGAGAAGCTAGTCCCTGAGAAGGCCCTTGGATCACAACTGGGTGTTAATTTATCTACTCACCTCTCAATTCTAATCTCTCTGGGCAATGAGCCCAATCGATTTGGCAGGAACTTCAAAGCAAAGAAATGCAAGGCCACAAGCCACCCAGCATTCAAAAATGAGAGGAAAACAAAACAAAGAGAAAAAGAAAACCAGAGAACCCTTCTGCACCATAATCAACTCTAGAAGGAAGCATAACTGGACATGGTTAAATCGTCCTTAAACGTTATACGTCACCAGAGTCATGGAAGATAACAATAGAAATCAATCCCCTGTAAGACACTGAGCTCAAAGTCCAGTTATCCCAGCATATGTGTCAATGAGTTTCTTGTATGGTAAATAATGCTAAACATTATAACCCTTTTTACTACTAGCACAATTATTAGTAAGTATTTTTGGGTTAATAAATGATGTGGGAGCAACTGATTAACTGAAAAAGCGTCCACCTGTGTAAGTGGTACATAGTCAAAATGGCTCTCCATTGTTTTATATAGCATAATAAGGAATTTAAAAAAAAGTTTGCACTTATGATTAGAAAGATAAAGATGCAGTTACCTGAAATAACTTCAGTAATTCTGGAAATTTTCGCATTTAATAAACTTCTAATCTAGCCTAGAAAGTAAAAAATTACCAGAGTCAGTGGAAGCTATGAGTAAATTCCTTCCTAATTTGATCCACCTGCTACCAAATGAAGCTATCTCTTCTTGAATTTTGTGTTTAGCATTCCCCTGCCTTTTTTTTTTTACTCACTAGACATAAATATATATTCCTAAGTAACATGTTATTTTGTCTTCTTTCTGAATTTTGGTTTTGAAATTCTATCATAGTTTTCTGTGATTTTTCTTCCTAACTTCAAGATTCTAGTTCAAATTTATTTTATTTGTTTATTTTAAAACATAAATCATGGCAAACTGTAGCTTTGGTTTACTTTATTATTGAATACATAATACTTGGAAAATACCTAAACTTAAACCCTAACACAACTATGCCCTATATGATATTGTCTTTAAGAATCCACCAACCTAAAAGAATAAGATAATCAAAAAAATTATGAAAATGCTTAATCAACAACTCTCATCTAGTCAGAGAGAATCCTACCCACCTTGGCCCCATCTAGTACAGACCATAGCCATCATATCATTACTGAGGTTCATGGATGAATGAAGGACTTTTCTTGGTTTTCATCAAGAAACTGGAAACAGTCTAAAAAGGAAACTAACCTTGGGGGTGTCTGTGTGACTCAGTTGGTTGAGCATCCGACTCTTGGTTTCAGCTCAGGTCATGATCTCAGGGTTGTGACATTGAACCCCACTTAAAGATCTGTGCTCAGCAGGAATCCACTGGATATTCTCTCTCTCTTCTTCTCCCTCTGCACTCTCCAAAAAGAAATAAATAAGTCTTGAAAGAAAGAGAGAGAAAGAAAGGAAGGGAGAGGAAAGAAGAAAGAAAGAAAAGAAAGAAAGAAAGAAAGAAAAAGAAAGAAAGAAAGAGAAAGAAAGAGAAAGAAAGAAAGAGAAAGAAAGAAGAAAGAAAGAGAAAGAAAGAAAGAAAGAAAGAAAGAAAGAAAGAAAGAAAGAAAGAAAGAAAGAAAGAAAGAGAGAAAGAAAAAAGAAAGAAAGAAAGCCTTTGAACGTTCAAAGCAGAAACTGAGAGAAGAAACGCAAGTTGCCTGCCTTTTAGAGGGCTACTGGGAGCTATCCCTGGTGCTGCCCCAGAATCAATCTGTCTACCACTGGGACTGTTTGGCCCCAGGAAAACTTCACTACTGAGTTGAGATAGATTGAGCCTCAACTGGTTTTACTGCTGGATCTAACCAAACCCCTAGCTTCAGTTCTACAAGTGACTGTGCTGTGTCCTGTGCCCTGTATCTCTAGCACACCTCTCCTTTTGCCTCATTTGTGCCACATCCCTCTTGAAGCACCCCCATCACCACTACCACTACCAACACTACAGTAACCATATTTTAAAGGCCTGCTGTCTCCAGACACTTGCTAATTATTTATATTGATATCTCTCTCCTTATCTGCAAAAGAAGAAAAAAAGAGACCTGTACAATGGTATTTATTTCACAGATGAAGCAGCAGGCTTAAGAACAGATAAATTCAGGGGTGTCTGTGTGGCACAGTCAGTTGAGTGGCCAGCTCTTGGTTTCAGCGTGGGTCATGATCTCAGGGCTGTGAGACTAGCCCAGAATGAGGCTCCGTGCTCAGTGGGGAGTTTGCTTGAGATTGTCTCTCCCTCCCCCTCTGCCCCTCCTGTTCATGCATGCCCACTCTCTCTAAAATAAATAAATAAATCTTTTTTTTAAAAAGGACACATAAATTTGAAGTTATACATCTACTAATAGGCAAGGCTTCACAAAATGTTTGCCGGACTTCAGAGCTATAACCAATTTCCTACTCCTTTCACTATAAACTACTTGAATGGCACTTCTTTCTAGAATCTCTGAATCTCCTTCCCTTTCTTGGAACAACACTACCTTGAGCTCAATTGTATTATAACACCATTTAAATGTACCGGCATACCTCAAAGATTTTTCCAAGTCTCATTCCAGACCACCACCATTATTTGCAGGTCTCATTTCAGACCACCACAATAAAGCAAATATAATAAAGTGAATCAAATGAATTTTTTGGTTTTCCAGTGCATATAAAAGTTATATTTGCACTATACTCCAGTCTATTAAGTGTGCAATAGCATTAGGTCTAAAAATCAATATGCATATATTAACTAAAAAATACTTTATTGCCAAAAAATGCTAACCATGGTCTGAGTTTTCAGTGAGTTGTAATCTTTTTGCTGGTAAAGGGTCTGCTTCGATGTTGATGGCTACCTTCTAATCAGGGTAGTGATTGCTGAAGATTGGGGTGACTGTGGCAATTTCTGAAAATAAGACAACATTAAGTTGCATCAGTTGACCCTTCCTTCCATGAAAGATTTCTCTTTAACATCTGATATTTTTTGATAATATTTGACTCATAGTAGAACTTTGTTCAAAGTTGCAGTAGAACCCTGCTGCCGCTTTATCAACAACATTTATCTAATATTCTAATTCCTTTCTTCTAATTTCAACAACCATCACAACATCTTCACAGCATCTTCACTAGGAGTAGGTTCTACCCCAAGAAACCATTGTCTCTGCTCATCTATAAGAAGCACCTCCTCATCCGTACCAGTTTTATCATGAGATTGCAGTATATCAGTCACATCTTCAGCCTCCACTTGTAGTTCTTGCTGTTTCCACCCCATCTGCAGTTACTTCCTCCACTGAAATCTTGAACCCTTCAAAGTTATCCATAAAGGTAAGGATCAACTTCTTCCACTTTCCAGTTAATATTAATATTTTGGCCTCTTCCCATGAAACACAGATGTTTTTAGTGTCATCTAGAATAGTGAATCCTTTCCAGTAGGTTTTCAGTTTACCTTACCCAGATCCATCAGAAGAATTATTACATATGGCAGCTACAACCTTACAAAATGTATTTCTCAGATAATAAGACTTGAAAGTCAGACTTACTCCTTGATCCATGGGCTGCAGAATAGATGTTGCATTAGCAGGAATGAAAATAGCATTAACCTTGTTGTACATCTCATCAGAGCTCTTAGGTGACCAGGACATTGTCAATGAGCAGTTGTGTTTTGAAAGGAAATCTTCTTTTTTTTTTTTTAATCTGAGCAGTAGGTCTCAACAGTGGGTTTAAATTATTCAGTAAACCATGTTATAAACAGATGTGGTATCATCCAGGCTTTCTTGTTCCATTTACAGAGCATGTGCAGAGAAGATTTAGCATAAATCTGAAGGGCCCTAGGATTTTCGGAAAGGCCAACGAGCATTGGCTTCCAGTGAAATTCAGCAGCTGCATTAGCCTCTGACAAGAGAGTCAGACTGTCCTTTGAAGCTTTGAAGCCAGGCACTGATTTCTCCTCTGCAGCTATGAGTCCTGGATGGCATCTTCTTCCAGCAGAAGGCTGTCCCATCTCCGGTGGAAGTGTATTGTTTAGTGTAGCCACCGTCATTAGTTTCCTTAGCTGGGTCTTCTGGAGAACTGGCTGCAGCTCCTACGTCAGCACTTGCTGCTTCACCTTGCACCTCGATGCAATGCTGATGGCTTCTTTCCTTGGAGCTCATGAACCAGCCTCTGCCAGCTGTAAACTTTTCTTCTGCAGCTCCTTCACGTCCCTCAGCCTTCACAGAATTGAAGAGAGTCGGGGCCTTGCCCTGGATTTGGCTTAAGGGACTGTTGTGGCCGGTTTAATGTTCTATCCAGACCACTCAGACTTTCTCCATATCAGCAATTAGGCTGTTTGGCTTTCTTATTATCATTCATGTGTTCAACAGAGTAACACTTTTAATTTCCTTCAAGGGCATTTCCTTTGCATTCACAACTTGGCTAATCATTTGGCACAAGAGGACTAGTTTTTGGCCTCTCTCAACTTTTGACATGCCTTCCTCACTAAGCTTAATCATTTCTAGCTTTTTATTTAAAGTGAAAGACATGCAACTCTTCCTTTCACTTGAACACTTAGAGGCCACTGTAGGGTTATTAATTGGCCTAATTTCAATATTGTTGTGTCTCTGGGGATAGACAGGCCAGAAGAGAGGGGGAGAGATGGGAAATGCCTGGTTGGTGGAGCAGTTCCTAGTGCCCCAAAACAATTGTAATAGCAACATCAAAGATCACTGATCACCGATCACCACACACAAAAAAATTAATAATAGTGAACAAGTTTGAAAACTTGTGAGAATTACCAAAATGTGACATAGAGACATGAAAGTGAGCAGATGCTTTTGAGAAAAATGGAACCAGAAGACCTGCTGGATGCAAGGTGGCCACACCTCCAATTTGTAAAAAACACAAACTCTGTGAAATACAATAAAAGGAGATGTACCTGGATTCTTCTTGAACAAACAGTTAAGACAAATTGATTATTTTATATTATCCATGCACTGTTCTGAGCAATTGCATGTAATCCTCACAAAAAAACCATGGAATAGGATTTTATACTTTCTCCTATTTTACAGATCAGAAAATTTGACACCCAGAGAGTATTGTCTGTTTCCAGGATTTATTTTTTTTTTAATTTTTTTAAATTTATTTATGATAGTCACAGAGAGAGAAAGAGAGGCAGAGACACAGGCAGAGGGAGAAGCAAGCTCCATGCACCGGGAGCCCGACGTGGGAATCGATCCCAAGTCTCCAGGATCGCGCCCTGGGCCAAAGGCAGGCGCCAAACCGCTACGCCACCCAGGGATCCCTGTTTTCAGGATTTAAATCTAAGCATTTGACTCCAGAGACCATATTCTTCAGTAATGTGCTACACTGCCTTTCTTTATATTTAAAGATTATCTTTGGTTACCGTGTTTCCTATATAATCCATCTTCAGTACTTCTAATTTTATTTTTAAAAATAAGAGTCACATTATTAATATAATATTGCTTTATAAATTAATTTAGGAAGTAAAATGGTATGATCAATTTTCCCAATAGCCTTCTTAAACTAAAAATTAATTATTAAATAAAAATACTTTAATATTATAAATTAACAGAGGCAAAATGGTTAAACATCCCACATCTGGTTATTCAAAGGAAACTGAAAGACCACAAGAATCAGATTTGAATGCACATTGAAAAATAGAAATGGCCAATGATATCATATTTGCAGCTATTTTACATATGCTTTCTAGTAGTTTTCCTTTTATTTAAAAATTTTTATATTCTTTTCAATGACTTTGAAATGAATTAGGAAATGTCAGGCTTTTCAAAATCGATTCAAACAGAATGTCAAACCAGTAGGTTTCATTTAGGGCAACGGGGGCTTCTTTGGTTGTTCCCTCTCTCTCCCTCACTTCTTCAAATCCTCAATCACTGCCATTTCTGGTCGCAGCTTTTACAACACAGACGAAAAGGATACCCTCCTTAGAGACAGAAATGTATTCCTTCCATGATGAACCTGGAATGCCCTCAGGTTGTGGCAAGGGAGGAGCTTAGCACTTGAACCTAGTTAATGCACCTTTTTCCTTTTTTTTAATCAAAGCGCACCATTCATGTTCCATACTGCCTGTGGCACATGTTATTTAAAACAATGTGGCAGAGCAGAGAAAGTAAACAATAATAGTAATAATAACATAGGGATAACAATGTGCTCATAAATAATATAGGAAACCACATGGCCCTCGTACCTTCATGAAATGGGACTTCAATATACATATTTCTTATACAGCTTTATGCATGGCTTCATTTCTATGGTTTGCACTTCACTGCTCTGTTGTGTCACTCTCCCAATAAACCTATACATCATACAGAGTGAAATATGCTCACAGTCTCCTTACTTGACGAAAAAAAGGAGCAGTGTGGTTTAGAAGAATGAGCACTGAACCAGAAGTCCAAAGATTAGAACTTGAGTCCCAGCCCTGCCATGTTCCGGATTCCAGATGTTGGGTGAGTTGCACATCCTCTCTGAAATTCAGTTTGCACGCCAATGGGGCATCTCTGTTCACACCCCAAGAGTCCTTGAGGTAGCTAATTGAGCTAATTCATGAGAAAGCATTCTGAAAAATTGCTATACATAAAAGATTTTTTTTTCTGCAATGAGAGGCTCGGAACACTATGGATAAATGGACAGTTTTACTTTTTTAATGCAAATTTCTGCTTTTCATCAATTGACTTACTGGTAAATTAGGTTATTACTGGTATTTCTATGTGGTTTATTGCAACTTAAGGCAATACGTATCCGAAAATTATGAAGACTCGTGCATTTCTTTAGACTTGTGATATTTTACGAGTGACAAAGACTGTAAAGTATATGGTAAAGGTTGAATTATCTCTTCATTTTCAATGAGTTATAATTTCACTTCTAAATTCTGGTATTTTTTGTACCAAAAATATAGCAAATTGAAAATGCAAAAGCACGTTAACTGACATTGGTAGTTTTTAATCATATCACGTCTTATCTGTTTGATTATGGATGCCAATCTAATTTAGAAAATCATTACCTAACCTGTTCTATGTTACCAATAATTCTGTCTTTTAAATAATTCAGACCTCGTGCATTTCCTGGTAAGCTTTGGGATCCATGACTATACAATTGCATTGATATCGCTTGAGTCATAGTACATGTTTTAAATGAGAGGTTTATTTTAACTAAACATTTTTACCTTTAATGCTGCTGGGACTTTTTTTTTTCTAATAATTTTTTCTATAGCTTGAATGGCGTACGAAAACATACCAAACCTACACAGAGTGTTAAGAATCTAAATATTTGCTAAGCATACATGATCCACGTGCTGCATGAGAGTTGTAAATTAAAGTATGGTGTGTTGCAGAAATCAGCCTTCCATATCACAGTTTTCCTCCCTGAATGAGGCAAGAGTCAGCCAGTAAATATATGTGGTCAACCTCAGATCTGCCTGACTGGGAGTTCACATGTATTTTTAACTGCCTTCAATTGTTAATGTATTCCTCAAATGAGAGGCATCACCTTGAAGAATGACTTTTTGCCCTCTGGGAATAGGCCAAACAAGTATTTCATTCGCTATGATAATCAGTTCTACCTTCAGCAACGTATAAACCCAAATTTAATAGGCACTGGTGATTAGGTTTTAAGTCAGAGAGTCATCACTGTCCACTGTGAAAAATAATAAGAAAAGATACAAATTATAACGAATTTGCCTTCAGGAAGCCTTGTTAGACATAATGGGACCATAACTATTTCAGGATATGGTGAATAAATGTTTTTCCTTCTCATTATAGACATTTTTGAGTCACCAATTTTCAGTGATAAGAAAGATTTCCTTTAACTTGTGCTAAAGATATCTGAGGTCATTTGTTTTGTTCACTTAGTGTATAATAGTCTCGAAAGAGAAAAGGACCACTTACCATAAAACACTTATTTAAATCTTTTGAAATGCCTAAAACCATATAGAGCAATTCAAAGCGATAGATAAATTTAATCTTATCCAAACCTTCCACTGTCAAAATTATCCAAGGCTTTTCTCCAACTTAAACTTTGCATTGAAATCAAAAAGAATTGTACAGGACATTATGGAAAATAACAAATCAACCCTTAAATCAGCAGCTTAGGTTGTGGACAGTAAATGATACAGTGGTTCCACTTTCTTGGAACTGAGGAGCAGAAGAAAATGAAGAAAGATACTCCTGACAGGGCAAGGATGATGGGAGCAGGCTAGCATTATGAATGATATGTTAAGTGATTGGCTCAGATGGAATCATGGGATTGCTGCCGCCTTTTGCAGAAGCTGATTTTCATTCTTATTGTTCACCTCATAAGACTCCAGCATGTGGGAGGGGGGGGAGGGGGAAAAGAAGCTATGTGTACATGCAGTCCCTCTCCATGTACATATCTAGAAATATTCTGAATATTTGCCCAGATATACAGAATGGTAGGAATAAATACCTAATGCCAAAAATATATATCTTGTCAGCAAAGTTTATTAGTTTTAATATTCATGTATGCTCTCTGCATCCTTCCCTGTGAATCGAAGTGCCATATTCCTTTTTATTTGATAAAACCAAAGACATATATATTCCTAACTCCAAAATAAGTGAAATAATAATTCAGCACTCTATAATAATATATTGAAGATAATAACAGAGACGTGATATGAGCTGTTGTGATGTGCTTAGAGATGCATTCTATATATTTCTTTCTCCAAACCAGTAGACACTTCTTGATTCATTTGGTCGGCGAGTGTGTGTGTGTGTGTGTGTGTGTGTGTGTGTGTGTGTTGGCAGGGGGAAGGTAAGGGGGGAGGGGCTACTGATGGACCAGCAGTCAGAGAAAATGATTGTTACATGATGCAGTATATCAGAAACACATGCATAAAATTAAACACAATGCTGATGTCAAAGGGTTCATTTACTAAGATTTTCTTTAAACTAATTTCATTCCTACATAAATGTGATTAACTCAGAATGTCTTTAAATGCCAATTCTTTTGTGCACCACTGCTCAAATTTATAGCATGACTAATGTTATAACTTTTGTTACTTTGAATTTCTGGGTCCAAAAAAATAACATAGCCAACAATTCACTTTACCTATTTTTTACATTTTTAAAAATTCGACTTAGTGAGTTAGCAGCCTGTCTATATGTGGCTTATTTTTTCAGATGGAAAAACATAACAGGCATCACTAATCAAGAAAAAAAAATCAGAGCGATTCAAGGTACCATATTATAGGCTTAGCAGTTGCTGTTTGTACACTTGAATACATATGGATAGCCATGCTAACTGGGGAGAGAAAAAATTTGCAAAGTGTGCCATGATTAATTCATTTACCAACTCTTAGACAACAAGCCATCTCCTTGTAAATAAACATGTTAGAAGTTGCCTTAGGAGGGATGTGAATATTTTTTTGCAATCAACAAATAATCTGAACCCGGAAACTAATTTTTACACAAGGGTGGACACATGGCCTCTAACGTTTGGATAGAAGGAAAGAGAGTTCGATGTAAGGGAGATAAGAAAATGAGCAATCAGCAGACAACGATAATTATGATGCCTTCCAAATTGATGATAGAGTTATACACTTGTTAGTATTAGGAAACCCTACAGATTTCATTTTCTAAGGTATGGCCCAGCAGGCATGTTCAGTGAAAGGGTGCCTGTGAATCCCCCTGTACCACTCAGCTCACCCCCTGAGGGGAAACGCCACGTGCATTCAAATCAAACGTTTTCCTATCAAGTTCTCAACTAATGGCTTTCCTAGGAGACCCAAGCCTGTCAGTCACCTCCTTCCTATTTAGACATGTTAAAACAGAATTTGTTGTTTATTTGTATTTCACTGAAGTGAGTCTGTTTTCTCATATTGAATTTGTATCCAAACCCCAGGTTGTCAATACTGCTTAGCTAGGGCTTCTGTTTGTTTTGTTTTTCTCTGCATGTAATCCAGAAAAATGGTACCGTTCATGTCAGCTTCAACCCTTGTATAAATGTATGGGCAGTGTATTAATTAATTGTTTAAAGCCACTAGTGCTAATGGCAGATGCTAAAAAACACACTTCTTTCACTGAAAGCTGTTTTGTCAAATTCACAACTCGTTAATATACTAGAACCACAACCCAGCCTTAAGTCCCCCTATGGAAGAATAGGAAAGAAAAAGCTATCTACTTTTCATCAGGAAAAACAGGGGCAGCATTTTTAATTTAATTATTTTCTATATGATTTAAAGCATATCTGGTCTTCTTAGAGAAAAAAATCCGGTGATGTAATGTCACATATTTGACCAGATTGTTGTGATTTTTCTTGGTAGAGAAGAAAAAGATTGTGTGTGTATGTGTCTATTCCTATGCTCACAAACTCTAAGTTAGTTTACTTGTGTTTAAGACTAAACGTAGGTATTAAGTATTTCATAAAAACAAGAACTGTTATGTTTGATATGCACTTCAAAAGCCTAAAAGGCCAAAGAAAGCTCTTCCTTAATTATTGAAGAAGTGTCTGTAAAGGAAACATGAGCAAATAGCATTCATGCTTTCATCCCAGTAACCTTTTATTGTCCTTTTCTTCAGATGGCCAAGTCAGTATATTTAATAAAGGCAGCAGCAACCATCAAAGAAGGCAGGGCTCTAATAAATGGTCCTGATTAAAGGCCCTGACAGGGTATGAACTTTGCATAAATTTTCTTATGGTGTCAGGCTAGGATACTGATTGAAAACTCATTAACATAATCACACATTTAGAGGAAATGCTGTAATGTATCAAAAACATTTCCCTTAGTGTAATAATTTTAAGGACATTAAAATGCAAATGATAATAAGGAGCTGCGTTTAGTGATGTTCTGAAAGCCTGATTATTCAAATATTTAGTATGAAGTATGGAGCTGCGTTCAGTAGTACATCTACACAAATTCAAGAATTTAATCTACGTATGGACTCAAAAGTCTTCTTCGGCCTCGCCAACTATCTTTCCAGCTCACAGACACACAAGATGCAACAAGCAAATTTGGCATTAAGTGTTGTCGAGAAATACTAAGCATTTGAAACCATTACACTAAAAAGAACAAAATTGAAAACGAGCAGCCAGGATTGTTTCTCTCTGATGTTCAGCAAAATACTGAGAAGCAGTTAGCATTTCTGTTTTGGTATGATTGTGTTTTGAAAATATACTGAAGTATTCTCAGTGTCCTTTCCCCTGCTTTTTATTAAAATGTGTATAAAGCATCAGAGACCGTCGCAGGTCACAGCAGCGCTATCCTTTAATGCTAATTCTTGACAATAAAAGAAACACTGCCCTCCCCCCACACAAATAGCCATAATTATGTAAAGAATGACTGCTTCAGACTGATGACTTTCAATATGCTCAAGTCTAGCATACTGGTAGAAGAGGCCAGAAAGGTCAACAGTAATTCATAACTGCTATAAAATTGTGTAGCATCCCAGGGCTTCTGCAGGATGCTGACATTATCATGCGTCTTCTGCTGGTTTGTATATGTAAATTTGTGATAGGAAGTGCACTGCTTTTACCGTATCACATGCAGAGCATCAATCAGGCAGTGGAATACATCAGAGTATTTTCATTATGCTTAGTTATTTACTGCATCAGAAGAAATTACCCTGGCAAGCCAAGCGGCCTTCTCTGGGTAGCATGATATGACCAACCGGGTTTCAGCTCAGGAGTCTTGTAAACATTACAGGATTAATCTCGCAATCACAATCATCAATCTTTCCTAGTCCTGCCTGGGTGCAACTGTGGAGATTGGTAACCAGGCCATGTGGATTTAAATTTAACCCTGAACATCAAAAAACTAGATGTCAGAGCTAAGCTGCATATTGCAAAACACCTGTGTTTTTTCAATTTGGGTTGGAGACAATAGATGAAAGTGTACAATGAAGTACTTTAAAATCATATTTAATTTGTCACTGTTGTTTTTAGTGCATGCCTTGGAAATTAGAAGTTTGGTTTTTTTTTAAACACACTGGTTGTTGGGTTTTGC
This sequence comes from Canis lupus dingo, assembly GCF_003254725.2. Taxonomy (NCBI): domain Eukaryota; kingdom Metazoa; phylum Chordata; class Mammalia; order Carnivora; family Canidae; genus Canis; species Canis lupus. Next base: position 24,727,792 of record NC_064271.1, read on the forward strand.
TTTTTGTTTTTTTTTTTTTTAAGACATCAGCTCTAAGTGGGAATGAGAGACCACGTTTAGCCATATAAACAAATGTTCTGTGTGGTAATGCAGACACTGTAGGAGACTCTGCTGAGCTGTGAGATTCGACCTTGGTTGGAGGTTTGGGGATCTGCTCAAACTCCATTGGCACTGGGCCAGAGGAGGTTAAAGCCCTAGGGAGTAATAGACTTAGTCCCTATCCAAGAGAGCGTTAAATGTGTCTTGCTGACTCATAAGATGACACTGGCATTGGTTGTTGAAACAACGGCTGGCTTCCCCGTCTGCCAAAGGAAAAAGACTGTCTCCCCTTTTCTTCCCTCCCAACAGAAGGAGGGGGAGAAGAGATGGGTAAGACAGACGGGCTAAATGAACATTCTATCATTTTAAGTTTAGCAACCACATAGAACATAGCCTATTCTATTTAGATAATGCAAAAGATAATGTGCATTCATTTTTGAAAGTCAGGTGAAAACCATGATGATAATGATCATTTTTCCATAGTCAAGAAACAATAAATATATAATGAGCAGGTCATGTATAGACTGCCTGGCAGTTTAATTTGAACTGTGACCTTTTATTATTATTTTTTGTCCAAAGCACTTTTTTGCTGAACACATAGCATGGAGTCGATTCTTTTTTTTTTCCCCTCCTCTCTCAATATCTTGCTGGCTCCCATCTTTGAATAAAAGATGGAGCAACCATAAAGATAGGCCTTTCCCTTTCTTCCAATAAAGATTTTCAAATCTAGCAGTTTATATTCATCCTATATATAAAAAGTAGATATTTCTTCTACATGCTTTAATCTCTGGTTGATTTAATCAGCACCATAGGTACTTTGCTAGAATTGTATGGCTATAGTAAAAAAAAAAAAGAAAAATTGTGTCATATATTGAGAATTCCATAAGAGCTATTCATCTCTACTCAAGTGATCATTTTAAATGACTTTCTTGATCATATGAAGTTTAGCTTTAAAAAATACTGAAAAAAAATTATGAATAAAATTATACTTTCCAAGTAAATCACATGAAAATAAAAGAGAAATTCATCTTAAGGAGATTGCAATGACTGAAATATCCAGCTTCCTTGCTGTTCTGTTATCTTTCTTGTGTAGTTTTGTTTTATTTTTTGGTTTTGTTGCTGTTGATGGTAGTGAGGCTTTTTGTTGTTAACACTGTTGCCCTTTTTCCTTTACACAGCATCCTGAGGGTGCTCGGCCTTAAAGTATCTAATATATTGATGCTGTGTTTATGTTTATGGAATTGTGGCTTCCCAAATTCCCCTTAAGGTTTGATTCCTGTATGTGGGGTTCCAAGCACAAGTGTGTTGTGAATCTTAAGGTTTTCACACAACACGAAATAACTCGCATGCTTCTGGGTCTTGCAGTTTTATAAGTAAATAAAGATTTTTCTCTTGTTATTTAAAAGCATATGTGTGTATGAAAAGATTATTTTAAAAAGTCCTTAGAATACATCTATGATTAGCTGACATTGTTCAGAGCAGGAAGGCTGAAATTAAAGTTGGTGGTATACATGTCACCATGGCATATCATAGCATAAGTTTGAGCAACTTCTTGGGCTACATGTTTGGGTTTTTATAATTTCCTGCTGGATTTTATTCTTTGCTGAAGATTTGAAACAACAAATAACTACTGGATATCCGTGGTGCAGATTCTAGGACAGTAAAAAGGTTATGCAGTGATCAGTGGATTGGTTGGTAAGAAGTAATCCCAGCCCCTAAGATAGGAAGGCAGGGCAGTGGTTACATTCCTTAGCACAAGGAACCAACAAGGTAAATCTTGGACTTGATTCTCAGCTCTGCTGCTTCCCAGGGGCATAACCTTAAATAAATCATTTGACTCTATTCCTCTCAGTTTTAACTTTTTAAAATTCATTTACTCAATAAACATCAACTGAACTCATATGCACTCTACTAGGTTCTAAACAAGAGGCTGAGAAAACAAAGTTAAAAATACATGGTCCTAGTCTTCAATAATGATAATATGTGTGCCAGATGCTATGTAAATGCTTTACACATTCTATCACACTTAATCCTGGCAACATATATCCCGAGTATAAAGGATGATACTTAACGCCAGACAGGTTAAATAAACTAGTGCCAGAGGCAGGACCTGAACACAGATCAGTCCATGTGGTACTGGACTTCCTGCTCTTGATTTTGCGGGGCATCTTGAAAAACATCACAACACAAACTGCAGTGATGTGATGAGCACTGGGTGTTATATGTTGGCAAATTGAACTTAAATTTTAAAAAATTTAAAAAAAATAAAACATTAAATGAAGGAACTTTTTATTTACCAAATTTTAGGAAGGATCAAATGAAAAAAGGTATGGGATGGTGCATACACTGTAGTGTACTATAGCAATATCTTTTGTCATTACTGTTAGCATGCAAATAACAGAGATTTTTGCTTACATCATTTTCAGCCTTAATAACCCCCCACTCAAATAACTTGGACCACGCCATGGAAATAGCACCCACAGACCAAAAAAATTATATATATATATATATATATATATATATATATAATTATACATTATATATATACATTCCTCTATATAAACAGAAACTATCAGAGATTCCCTACTGGTGTTTCTCAGCCAGTTATACATGACTCCTTAGTGAATATTAAACAAATACAAACCCAAGTAAGACATTTTTCTACATATGAAAATCTCTAGAAAGCACAAGTCTACTGTTTACATTAGACCTGGAACATCTTTAGTAATTCCTTAGGCATTTTAGGGTTATCCACCAATTGAGTGAGAATGATGACATTAATACAGCACCTGCAGACCTTATAAATGCAACATTTTTTTCACTCCACCAGAATCTCTAATTTAATATCGATGCCATTTAACCCAGAATTTTTCTCTTACACACAATTTCATCCCAGACCAGGGCTTTAAAACCAAAACATAGAAGATCAAGGAGACAAAATGAAAACAAATGAACAACAACAACAACAAAAACACTCTCTTACCCTTACCTACTTTACATCACTGCTACCATTTGCATTCTTTTGTACATTTAATGAAACAATGCCAGTTTTATGAACAAAGCAATAAAGGAGGAATAACAACGATTGCCTCCTTTGTTCATGCCACCTTATCAAAATTTTGTGGTTCAAATTAAAGAAAGTTTAGCCAAATTTTGGTGTCTCATTTTTCAATTTCTCACATACATTAGTAAATGCATTTACCTAAAACTCCTTATATGAGGAAGAACATAAATGAAGGAACTTTTTATTTAGATACTAACAACGTAACTATTGAAAAGGAATAAAATGAAGCACATAGTTTTTTACTTGTCATTTGATACCTGTTGCCACAAGATAAAATTTGATTATGAGAGTCTTGGTTAAGTGAATTCATTAAAGATTTAAAGGTGAATGGTAGGTGAACAATTCCATACTTGGAATACCTCTTTTGCAATTAAAAGAAAATAATATTATTTTCATTGAAAGAAAAAAAACACTGACTTGAAAAAATTGACAGGATTTTAAGTTACTAAAAGCATATGGAATATCCTAGATTTTTTATGACATAATTAGATTTACTTCCAAAAAACTATTTTTAAAGAAATGTTTTTATTAAAATATACTATTCCAAATGTATCACTTAAGTTTCCATTTCTGGAGCACCTGTGTGGCTCAGGTGGTAGCGCATCTGCCTTCTACTCAGGTCATGATCCTGGCATCCTGGCATTTAGCACAGGCACCCTGGGATTGGGTTCCCTGCTCAGAGGAGAGTCTGCTTCTCCCTCCCCCTACTTTTGAACTCCCGCTCATTCTCTTTCCCTCCAAATAAATTAATTAAATTAAATTAAAATAAACTTCCATTTCTTCCAAATGTTACCCAATGACCAAAATTTTGTCATCGGGGTTAACAGTCCTATGTGTTACGGTCCTCAGGTAAATTTTAACAAAATTTTCTGTCATGTAAAAAGCACATCACTAAGACAAATGCATTTCAAACAATATTATAATAAGTTGTATGCAAATATTGAATTAAAATTTGAATTCTTTTTAGTCAGTGAGATTAGCTTTTATATGTACCATGTTTAAAAATGTGTGATCAATAGAGTTTTCTATGACGCAAATTGGAAATTTCTTCACTGAAGGACATGCTATTTAAAAATGTATTCCTTACCATAAGGGCAGGAAGGGAAACTGAGGGGGGAAAACTAGAGAGGAAGACAAACAGTGAGAAACTCTTGACTCTGGTAAACAAACTGAGGGTTGCTGGAGGGGAGGCGGGTGGGGGATGGGGTAACTGGTGATGGGCATTAAGGAGAGCAGTGATGTGATGAGCACTGGGTGTTATATGTTGGCAAATTGAACTTAAATTTTAAAAAATTAAAAAAAAAATTCAATTTTGTTCTAATTTCCTTTATTTTTAGCAGTAGTTATTGGAAAATTTGTACCCATTTTTTTCTATGTTCATTACAGCACCAAATGCGTTTAGGGAATTACCTTGTATCATTCATCTTAAAAAAGCATGCTTACATTTTGGACTTGTTATGGATATTAAATAACAATAAAATACTGTTATGTTTTTTCTTGCAATGCAGAGTACTTTGGAAATTAAAGATTTTGTATTATATGCTACTGTTCTCATTTTCAGACACAACACCAGCATAGACCTAAAAGAAGTGAAGTAATGACAATGTTTTCAAAGATCATATCATTCTAATTTAGTGACAACACATGCAGACTTACTTTCTCTAACAAACTTGCACAGACATCATGTATAGGTTTATTAAGGACAAATTGGATTATGATTTGATCTGATAATAATTAATGACATTTATAAATGAATCCATGGGAACTGCTCAATTCATTTGGAATGTAGGAGTTTCCCTCAAATTAGAGATCTTCCTGTTTAAAGTAACAACAACAACAAGAACAAATGCAATAACATCTTACAAGAATGATACTACCCACTCTCTAATAGTGGGATGGCCAAATGAAAATGGTTAAGTACGTGCTTCTGCCACTTATTTATAATCATGTCCATCCATTTGTGTGTAAATGTATTAAAATGATTACAATAGATACCTGTAAGAGAAACAAACAAAAAACAAAACAATGAAATAAACTTGGAACAGCTTTGTAGTTCGTGTGGTCTGTTATTGCATAGCAGAGACCAATATTTAATTTCAGTAGGACTCTAAAATTAAAAATACACACATACACACACCCTCACTTCTCTAATATGGAAAATTAGCTACTAAATATGCATGTATTCGTTTAGCATCGTGTCTTCTCAAAGAAAACTGAAATGTTAAGCTTGGTAAAAAAAACCTATCAGGTAAAATTTATGAAAATTTACAGATTACCTAAAATGCTAGAAGTTAATTATAGTCTGCTTTCCCTGGCATGTCAGCTTGATTAAATTTGGAGTTTGGAGATGAATTGGCCCAAATTCATTAGTGTTCCCTGGGTGCAGATGTTGGTCAAGGTCAAGCAAAGCGCGGTGACTGCGATGTTAGAGAGGAGGGGGAAGGGATTCCAAAGAAGGTAGACTCTTAAAAGGTCTGGGGTTGCAGCAAGAAACTTTGATACTTTTTAACTTAATAAATCTTGACAGCCTAATCATGGCTAAGCCTTTGCAGTGTTATTGGTACAGATGGCAAAGCTAGACATATTTAAAGAGATCTCAGCAGCTAGTGGAAGGGAGTCCTGAATCCAAATGCAGTGTTGGGCTCTAGGAGAAAGTGAAAGAAAGGAGGATAAAAAGCTACACAGCATTTCCATCTCCTGACATCTCCAACAGCCTCAGATACAAAATATGATAAGGCTCCTGCTGAGCTAATAAGCCCAACAAATGTCTGTGTCCGTGAAGTAGATGAAGTGGGATCAAGCAGAGGGGGCTGCTGTATGAAAATAAGCCAGCGCCCAGGGTATAATGGCACTAGAGAGAACTGCAAGGTCAGGCTGATGACAGAGACACCGGTTAAGTAGAGACCCCATCAGTAAGAAAGGTTTGCCTGCTGGATCTGAGACACGACCATTAAAATAAAATGAACTACCTATTTAAAGGAGGGAAGAAAATAAGAAAGCAAAGAAAACAAAAACCCTCCAAAATAATTTTCTTTTTTTCTTTTTTTTTCCCCTCACCCATGCCTGCTGCATCCTTTTGTTTATTTACAGGCTACCTACCCAGAGCAGAAACTGGGATACTGGGCTGGGAGGGGGAATCGAGACTTGACATGCACTTCAAAACGCTCTTAACTGTGTTGGTTCTGTTTGATGATTTTGGTGGGTTCACAACCTTTGTTGAGTGTGATTTGTATAATCCGATACTGCTTCAGGATGAACAGAGCCATGACCACTGCTTCATGATCCACCAGTTTCCAAGGGAAAAAGATTGCCAGCTGAAATACATGGTCTTCCTCAGCTTCTCCCTTTCTCTGTTTGCTTTTAAGTAGAAAATGACTTCTATATTCTTATTGTAAGGTAATATATCTTCCAGGCAAATAAAGCATTGGTTTCAGTTGAAATTATGTGATTCAGAACAGCAGACCTGACGCAGGTACCGTAAAAAGCAGCCAATGTGCTTGGCTTTTGACAGCACACACATGCAGGACTATCCCAGATATATCCCTGAAAATCCTGTGTCCCACAAACCCTCGTGGCGGTCACTGTACTACCATGGCTGAGCCAGTATTTCTGAGGCAAAGCCACAACCAACTGCATGGCGAGCCTGACTGGGTCTAGGAGGCAAAGTATGTAGAAAAAGGGAGTGATTAGTCATTTGACGGACAAGCCAGATGATTCAGGGCAAGAAACACTCATAGGAGACTAAATCATCCAGATGGGTTGTCACTTTGATCTAATTAGCTTTATCATCCCCAACTCTTCCCATTGCTTCATAAAGCCACTACCTCATATTTACACACACACACACACACAAACACACACACATAAAGTGTAAAACAATTGAAAAGATATCTATAAACTGTGATTTTTCATCGTTTTTCCTGATGGTTCAAATGCTCCGCATTGACCTTAAAACTAACCCTGATGTTCCACAGAGTGTCTAATTCATCCTGCGGCCCATTGTCCAGGCCAAAAGAAACAGATTAAAAGCAAGGACAATGCTTTCCTTCAGATTCATGGAAACGAAAGCTAGCATATTGAAATAATGCTTAAGAATGTCCCTTTCCAGCTTTAGGAATGGTTTTGCATAATCTTCAGGGGGTTTTTTCACTTGCGTAATAATTAGACTATGCTTGAAATTTCAAGAGTATGTCAAATTGCTACATTAATTCTTAACAGATCATGTCAATTTCATAATATCTGTGAAGCCTTGTTAAAAAGGTGAAAAACGTTTAAACACCATGTGAGGTGGTTCATTAAACATGTAAGAAACCTTTGAAATTCTGACAGTATTACCATGAAATATCGGATTGGGTATACCTCTAGTATTTTTTTAAACCCACCTTTGTTTTAATTTCATACAAATGCAAATACAATACTAGAGCTACCACTTAAAATCATTTTCTTGAGTACAGTCCTAAAAGAGCATGCCATTGGTCTTAGAAATACAAACTTTATGACTTTGAAACAATTATGAGGAAGGTGATGAGTAGAAGATGAATTGCCAGTAGTTGCTTTTAACAGTTGGGAAGACTTTTCTCAAGCTATAATTAAAATCGCTTAAAACACCTTCCCGAGGGGAAAATACCAAAAAGGAGTTAACTATTGCATCCATCTCTTCTTCAGTTGAGTTTACTGCCTTAAAAAGTTAAGCATCAAAGAAACTGATTTCCAATCACATAAGAAACATGCTCATTCACTTAATGTTAATCTTCAAAAATGACGGGTGCCATTCAAAAGACAGGAATTTCCAATTTCAGTTGTTCTTGCTAAAGCTTATTTCAGGATTGCTGAAGACGGGCTTCCTGTATTAGCGTAACATTGACTTGATGATCTGTCATTTTTCTTCCAGCTAGATGATTCTATGGTTATGAGATTATCCATGCAGATTATCCATGAAAGTAATATCTTCTCATAAGAAAGGATGTAGAACCCTTAGCCTTCCTCTTGACATCCTTATGCCTCCCCCTCCCACCACCAACTCATTCCGTGCAAAATAATTTTTGTTTTAGGGAAACAAAAGAAATAGTAACGTTTACGTGGAATAAAGAGTAGATTGGTGCTGACATTGCCACCAGTGATACTAAGAAAGATAAAGAAAGACTTTAATAATTCAAGTGTTTAATAAGTAGAAAGCACCATGCAGATAGTACTATTAACTTAGTTCAAAGAGATGCTATGGGTAAAAGTGATAAGCAAAAGCAATAACATTAAGATTTTGTTTGGTACACAGATCAGGGACAAATATATAGTATTTAGAGTGTATTGGAATTACACAGACTTTTCTGATATAATTCCCAGCTAGAAATCTGTACTTGTCTTATAGCTAGTATTGATTGAATGTCTTCTTACTTAAAGAAATATTTTACTGATGACAATTATAAGTATTATTAGTTTGTGTTTTATAGATAAACATGGAATGAAGCATTGAATTTATTTCATTTCAAGACAATATGGACAAGTTGTATAAAGTTCATTATTAGTTTTATCAAGCCTATTAAGTTGAAATCTATAGTCTGAGAAACTGTCTTAGGTTTCTCCTCTGGTGTGTTTTTCCATTACAAGAGATATGAGGAATTTATAATGAAATTTAGGTTGCAGAGAATGCAAGAAATCTGGAAAGTGTATATATAATGAGGTTATTCCAGGACTTGTACTCTGAAATCAAAAAGAATGGGATCAAATTCTAGCTCTGAAACTTACTGTTTGAGCAAGTTTAAATTTGCTAATCCCCAGATTTCCCATCTAGAAAATGAGAAGAATAATAGTACCTATTTTAGAAGGGTTGTGAAAATAAAAAATGTTTGATGTTAAGCAGTAAGTTCCTTTGTTTTTATTCATTTAATTGTTTATTTATGTTTTGGAGAGAGAGTGCATGGGGTGGGGAAATAGGGTACAGAGGCAGAGAGAGACTGAGAGAGAGAGAGAGAGAGAGAGAATCTTAAGGATGCTTCATACCCAGATAGGAGCCTGACAGGGGTCGATCTAATGACTCTGAGATCAAGACTTGAACTGAAGTCAAGAGTTGGAAGCTTAACAGATAAAGCTATCGAGATGCCCCGAACTGTAAGCTCCTTTGAGGCAAGGGCCATTCAGCTTGTAACTTCTTAAATTGAGCTGACACTCTGAAATAAAAGCATAAGTAAACAATATGAGCTCCTCAAAAGAAATCTGCCTCTCAAAATTAAGCTCTTTGAAATATTGGATTAATTGTTTCTTCAATCTTTCAAAATTGTTTGCTTTCCCAACTGTCTCCTCTTTCTTAAAGGTAATGATAATTTCCCTGGGTAGGGACGCCTGGGTGGCTCAGTGTTGAGTGTCTTCCTTTGGCTCAGGCTGTGATCCCAGCCTCCTAGGATCGAGTCCCACTCTCAGGCTCCCTGCATGGAGCCTGCTTCTCCCTCTGCCTATGTCTCTGCCTCTCTCTCTGTGTCTCCCATGAATAAATAAATAAATAAAATTAAAAAAATAATAATTTCCCTGGGTAGATTCAGCCTTTCCATTTGTTTCTATGTACTCCCAGTCTTCCATCTTCAGTTTCTTTCTCCTCCTCTTGCTCTTTCTCTATTACCACCCCCTGAAATAATAATAATAGTAATAATAAGAATAATATTTCTAAAGTATATTGATTGATCCACTTAATTATAAAGTTTTAAGGATATCTCTCTTCAGGAATAGCTGGATCTAAGAAGACAAGGACTGTCATTAACCATTTGCTTTCTCCCTCCTGGCTCTGGCTTGTCTTGATATCTTAGGCAGCCCTCCATAGTTATTGGTAAAATGGCCAACAGAGGCTCATCGCATGCTATCAACCTAAGCTTCTCTTTCTGTCTGCCTCCTATGATTTCTTTAGTTCTCATCATTTCTATCTTTAATTCATCTTTCATATTGATATCATTTATCTCTTGCCAATATTTTTGGATTCATGTGTAGTGTATGACCATAAAAAGATTGGTTTTTTTAAGTTGTGTTTAGCAAAATTACAATTTTCAACCCAAAACGGTCAGCTTTTAAGAACTCAAGACATAACCCAAAGATGATGCCTTTTTTAAAAGCAGATGCGGAACTTGCTTTTGGATTTCCTTTAGGAATTTTTTAGCTTGACCAACAAAAAATGTAGTCTTACCTTTGATCATCAAACTTCATACTTTACTCATAAGCCTATGACTCAGGTTGCTCACTCAGCGTGATAAAACTTCATTCCGCATTCTTTTGGCTATTCCCAGAAATCATTGATTCTCCAAAACCTATCTTAACGGCCTTTGGTGAACATATTTTCAAAGGAGACAATAGAAAAAAAAAAAAAAAAGACTTCTAAACTTAGGAAGAGTATTAGGACAGGTGTAAAGGTTTCCAAGAAAATTTCCCCCAAAGGACAGTATGTTGTTAGCTATATAAGTATTGGTACATTAAGTTAAAAAAATCAGTCATAAATTTTTGCCTATTTATATTTTGAATATAAGTACATCATACATACACATGGGTATGCATCCATGTACATACACATGTACACAGTGGAAGCCTTCTTCTCTGTAAATGTTAGGAAGCATAAACTTCATTGTCACATATTTTCATTTTATCAATCTGTCAACTAAAAATAGACTGATGCCTTTAGCTAAAGATGCCCCTTTCTCCTATGCTTTTTGAGCATGGTCAGCCACAAGACCCAATACTTTACCTGTCACATTCATATTGTGATTTAAGAAAGGCTTGTCTTTTCCTGGTCATATAATTTCAGCCCTCAAGGAATTCACTCATCATTTCATCATTAGTTGTACCCAAACTCCAGGAATACCTAGTGAAGTTTGGCACCCTAATTGAAGGAAGCGAAATTGTGGAAGTATTTCTGGACATATCATAACCAAGACTCTTACAGCCTTACTATAGATTTCCAAATTCATCCTAGTCATGACTTTTCTCCTGAACTCAAGTTGTGCAGCAGAAAAAGCAACATGTTTTTTTAACTCTGAGCAATAGTTAAGAAATCAGTTTTTCAAACTTTGCAAACATATGAAGGCTCTTCATAGGGACATAATAGCCCCTCACTTTTTTGAAATCTCGACAGACATCAAATATTCCAATTGTCAGAATATGAAAATATACAGTACAAGATCAATTCTACCGTGCTCCCAAAGCCCAGCATAAAATGCAGTATATTTATGAAGTGGCCTCATTAAACATTTTAAAAGTGTTCTCTGGCTCGCATTTTGTATACTTATCAATATAATACATGGATACAGCTTCAGAGATAAAGCTTTTAACAGAAATCAGTAGTTCTGTATCCCTGTGCCCTCTACTCCTAGTACAAGTCCTTACTTTCAATGTCTTTGTTTTAGCCAATTCTTTTAGTAATTATCTATGAAATTTTTAATAATATGCTGCTACCATTGCTCATTGGTTTGTTCATTTTTGTCATTATCCTCTGAAATCCTGTTCTCCTGATATGTCTATTTTTAGTTAGATAAGTAGCCAGGGTTTGCATTGCTGTAATTATATAAATAGTATTCACTTCAAGACCAAGTAGTATACTATGATTATGCCTCCTTTCTGGGAAAACTTTTTTATTTTCCTGGAATAATAAACGTTTTGCTCTCTGCAACCTCTGGCACATACCTCTTCATTTGGAAGTGTGCAAAAATCTGGGCTGTGAAATTAGTAAACTAGTATTCAGTGGTGGCTGTGTGATTGCTTGTGACCTTTGGTAGGTTTCTGAGGCCTCAGTAATCATCTCTGGGGGGAGAAAGTGCAAATCAATCACTTCCTTGAAGAATATCTGTGGGGAATGAAAAGAAATGTCCTATGTGTATGTGTCTACCTGTAGTTCCCTTCACCGAATGTTGCTCTTCTACTTTGATCTTCACATCAAAACCGTAAGATAGGTGAGAATGGAATTAATATCAGGTTGGAAGAGCATTGAGCTCAGGAACACCAAAGAAATAGTCCAAAGATGCCCAACAGAAAAAATCTCAAACCCAAGCTATTCCATTTACAAGTTAAAGGCTCAGGACACTGGGTGGCTCAGTGGTCGAGCATCTGCCTTTGGCTCAAGTTGTGATCCCAGGGCCCTGGTATCGAGTCCCTCATCGGGCTCCCCACAAGGAGCCTGCTTCTCCCTCTGCCTATGTCTCTGCATCTCTCATGAATAAATAAATAAAATCTTAAAAAAAAAAAAAGTCAAGGGCTCTTAACCCCAAGCCACATTGAAGCTCTGTCCAGCCAAATCAATTCTAAGCCTCTGAGACAAAATTATGCAAAATATACTTTTTCTTAGTTAATTTGGATTACTGGTGGAATTATTCTAAATCGTTTATCTCTATTTTCTCAAGCCCTGTAGAAAGACTGCATCAGAGACAGTCAATGTAAAAAATGTGAAAGATTGGTAGAGAAAGTTACATATTATTATATAAAGTCTCCAGGGTGGTATAGGCTGCCTGTTAGTTAGTTTTCTACCATCTTCTATATATTTAAAAGCTCCCTTGTGGCCCTGAGCCTGAAAATGTGACCATGCTATTACCTTAGCTTTGGTACTCCTCATCTTGTAAATTGTCATAAAACCAATATTCTCAGGCTGGATATTTTGACTTAAAAAATAATTATTACAGGTGCTGGGAATATTAAAAGAACCAATTACTTACATTGGATAATAGGGTTATTGGTTTGGCTACAGTCTTTTGTTTTGTTTTTTCACCTTATCTTCATCAGTAGGAATATCAGAAAAACTTGGAGAGCTTTTACAAGCTGCTAGAATCTTGTTATGCTGTCCTGAAAATCTAATCTACACCAGCCCCTTTTCAAGAATTCACTAATCTATATAAAATGCAATAACTTTTTCTTGGCCTTTATTAACATCTGTCCTGCTTCCCTCAAAAATATTTTCATAGCTTCCATAACCAGCAGTTATCCTCATGTTGTATATGTGTAAAAGTGAAGTTAAATGAAATTAAGGAACTGATAAACAGAATAGCTTAGACTTCAAATACGGGTACTTTAATTCTAGGTCTGATCGTTTTTAGCTCTATCACATTCACTTTGTCACTAATATTTGAAAAGGTGAAATAATGTAAGTAAAATAGTATCACAAAAGCAAATACATAGACCAGGAATAATTCATCACCATATTAAAAACTGTAATTTTGAATCCTGAATGTTCTGGACTTTGATGCCCTTGCAGATAGTGGCTGAATGAAAGGATATTTTTGAAGCTCCTTGTCAATATGTCCACCACATTAACACTTTCAATGATGAGACTTGAATGTTCTTCAAGAAAATATATTTTGTCTTTGGACAACTTTGACTGTATAAAAGTTTTTTTGCTTTGTTTTTGTTTTGTTTTGTTTTGTTTTGTTTTTACAGTGTGCTGATTCCTGTAACACTGAGTCTTTGATCAGTTCTCACTCAGAAACTTGACAGAATGAATCTAGCTTTTTCCCACATGACAACACTTTAAATACTTGAAAACAACTCTCATGTTTCCCCTGAAGTTTTGTCTTTTCCAGTCTAAATGCCCCCCAATCTCTTCAACTATCACTTTTATGATACATTTTACATTTTCTTCACTATTCTTTTCTCTTGCCCTGGGTTCCTTTCCTTTATGGCACTATCTATTTTAAGACGTGGCACACAGAATTGAATTTAAAACTAATGTAAAGACTTACCAGCATTCCATAGACCATAATCATCATCTCCCTTGTTCTACTCACTATACCTTCATTAATGCATCCTAAGTTCTCATAAGCATTTAGAAGGAACGATCACCACACAGTGTTGACCCAACATCCTAACATCCATGCTCCTGGTCTTCTAGTCTTGACCTCCTCAGCTGCAGTGATAATTTCCTTCCTTCTACTTCAGGGACCTACTGCCCTGATCCTAGATGCTATTATTACTGGAAATTGTAACACTGTTGAAGCCTCAGTATCAAACATTTCATTACTGCACATAATCCTCCAAATTAACTTGCTCTGAAAACACTAGTGTTAATTTTTTTGAGCTCCCAACCCATTTATTCTACCTCCATTTCACTGTCCATATTCCATACCTATCTTTATTCCCTTCATTGTCTAATACAGATTTCATGTTCTGTAATTTAATTATTCCTTCAAAATAGCTTCAACTCTCTTCTTCCTATCCTCATTCATTATGTTCCTCTAGAGAATCACAACACTGAATGAACTCTACCATTTTTAGAGTGCTGGCACAGAATAACTCATGTTTTTTGGAGTAAACAACCCAAGCTGACTAGTTCACTTAAAGATTCGTTATCAAAAAAAAATCAGTTGGATGCTTAGTTCTTCCACACAGTCATACTGTGTGTCTTTATGAAGCTAGTTTTTAAATGATTCACAATAACTAATTTTGTACCTTACCTTCTTTTCTCAAACCTCACACAAATTCTCCTACCCCTTATGACTTAACTATTGATGTCATCTCTCACAATATCATAAAAGGCATTTGCTGTTTGCTTTTCCGTCAATGTGAGCACAATACTGTAACTCTCTTCTGCAAAATCATTAATAAAATGTTTGCACTGGGAAAGCCCAAAGAAGGAGCCTTGTGGAAGTAGGCTGCCAGTTGAAACATTTACCACAATTGTGCCACTGTAGGGTTGTGTCTACCTGGGACATACACTGAGATTCCTTGAGATACATTGTCAAAGGTCTCTAGCTGCCTGTGCACATCACCCTTTGGTTCCCCAGTGGGCTTGATTTGTTCTTAATGAATGTGTACTAGGTACTACTACTAGCTCCAACTCTCTTTCCTTTTCGAGGTGATCCAATGGTGAGGAAGAATTTTTTGGTAACCTTGTGAGAATATTGCCAGAAATTACTATTAAAATAGCGCTTCCCCTTGGAAACCACCTTTCTGGTTTTCATAATTCAAGTGCTCAGTGAGAAAACTGAAACTAGGCCAGATTAAACAATCAATTTATAGGAGAAGGAGAGATTTTGCTAGATCATCCAACCTACTTTCTGCCCTTCTAACACAGCCTAGAACTATCAGGGACATCAACAAATGTTCACATATACATTTGAAAAATTCCACAACCCTCCTTATCAAGTCATTCTCATTCTTAATAAATGTCAGTCAGTAGTTCTACTTTATACAAAACTCAACTTCCTCATGCTACTACAAACTGCAAGTCCAATTTCACTTGATTTTTCCCCTCTATCATAACACACATACCATGCACAACAAACAGACTCCAAAGAGGGCTTAGACAAAGTGAGGTGCAGCTTAAGTGTATAGCACCAGAACGATTCCACATATGTAAATGTTTACGTGCTTAGCGGTTGTGATTACTGCTTATTTTTAACAGTTTATGTCTAGACTGGACAATCTCACTCTTTATTAACCTTTCTTCGTTAACCTTACTTTGCTTCGCGTTTGGAAGCCCTGTTCATGGCAAGGTAAAACTGGGAATGAGAACATACTGGAACTTTTAAAAAATTTTCAGTGAAGGTGGTTTTATCAATTACAAAATTCACAAATGCTATATTACTCCTTCTGAGTCCAAGGACCACAACAGTGAGGTTGCCACGCTCACCCTTTCCAGCCAAATGGCAATTACAGCTCTATAAACTGAAAGCACTGACCCTCTACAGTTTTCCCTAACCCATAACTACTTGAACGGCTCCAACAGAGTTGTGGAAATAAATGAGCTTTGCACTCTCCCTCATTCATTATGTTTATAGTCTAATACTTCTTTCAGAGTACCTAGATATCACTCTGATAGGCATTATGGAAATACTTGGACGTATTTGTCAGGTGTCGGAGAAACATTCAAGAAATTACCAATAACTTTAGAGTCAGTGGCAGAAGAAGAAAAAGCACTGTGGTTTTTACTAATACTGTTTTTTTTAAAAATTGCATTGCATGCATAAAAAATGAAAAAAATCGTGTCTACAAATGCATTCCAGAACTTAGGGTCTTATTAGATAAGGTATCATACAGAAGTACGTATATATTGAAGTTCGTACAGAGAATTGATCGCATATATTTTGTATGTTCTTCTATAATGCACATGGACTATGGAACCATATTTTGTAACATTACTTAATTAAGATACCATAATAGAAAACAAGGCAATTTTATTTTAAGAATAATTTGTGAAACCAGGGCTTTTCACTTAGGAATTATGGCTCTTGATGGGTAGCCGAGGTAAATTATTTTAAAATTCAGTTTGAGTTTCATTTGCCATTATTACAAGTTGTATGATGAGAAAAAAATTGCACATATATTGCAGTTTTCTCTACATAGCTGTGCTAATGCCTCACCAAGAAAGTGAGACACTTGCTAATAAAATATCTTTCCGAGGTTTTGGGGCACTTGGTAAATACATACGTGTGTGTGTGTGTGTGTGTGTGTGTGCGTGTGCAGGCATGCATGTCTGTGTATGTATATATGTATTAATCAGTAGTTTTGTGAGACGAACAGTTGGATGCATTTTTTTAAAAGATTTATTTATTTATTTTAGATTGGGAGAGGCAGAGGGAGAGAATGTTCAAGCAGACTCCTCAGCTGAGTTCTGAGCCCAAACCAGGATTTGCTCCCATCACCCATGAGATCATGACCTGAGCAGAAACCAAGAGTCAGTTGCTTAACTGACTGAGTCACCCAGGTGCCTCAGTTGGATGCATTTTAGAAATAAAGTGTAAGCTAATGGATTTTTTTCAGAGCTTATGATAACAAAACACTTGTGCAGATCTTATTTAAAATTAATTTTGTATTCTCCCTTTCTCATACATACTCTTGAAGTAGGATTTGAAAAAAATAAAATTGATTCTTTTAATTGGAATCCCTCAGCCTTAGATCAATGTCCGAATGTTCTAGTAAAGCAGACCTGATGAGATTCTTTGTTGGCAACTAATTATTTGGTTGAAATAATTAGCTTGCTTGTTTTTAATAGCATTTATCAATTAGATACCTGAGAACAATTCATACCTGTGCTACACACTCAATAATAAAACAAAACTCCATAGGTTACAGAGCATCATTGTGAAGCTATGGCAGTTATTGCACTTAAGGTGATATAGATACAATAATAATTACCATTGTTGGGGTGTCTGGATGGCTCAGTTGGTTGAGTGTCAAACTCTTGATTTCAGCTCAGGTCATGATGTTGGGGTAGTGGGATAGAGTCCCACCTTGGGCTCTGGCACTCAACAGAAAGCCTGTTTGAGATTCTAACATTTCCCCCTGCCTACCCACTTGCCCTGCAAATAAATAAATGCATCTTTAAAAAATAAAAAGCAATAATAATCACTGTTCATTGAGCAACTAGTATGTGCCAGCCATTTTGCTAAGCATATTATATACATTACTTCTATCTAATTATCTAATCCCTACGACAATCTGGGAAGTCTGACACTATTCCCATATTTTCCAGATGAGGAAATTGAGCCTCCGAGGGCTCCGGAAATTTGGCTAAATTGGGATAACAGTAGGTTTTAAGGCAGGATACAACACAAGTTTGTCAGGTAGTAAAGTCTGTGTGCTTAACTACTGTACTTGACAGTTTTCCATTAAATAAAAGTCAAGGGCTCACTCTCTGCTTCCCCTTTGCAGGCAAGACCCATGTGTCATATCTTTAGATCTCTAGGATCGAGCACAGAGACTAGCCCATTAGAGGTGCTTGTGAGTGTGTGATAAAGTGAATACGTCAACCGCATAAACAACTGAAAACGGAATCCTATTCTCCCTCTTAGTTCAGAAAAACACAATTGTGTATCAGTGTTGATGAAGTGAACCTCACTGTTCATTTTCCTATATCCCTGCATGAGTCAGGAAGCGCATTTTTAACTATCTTTATATATCAGGGTCTATTACCACGATTATTGTGATCTGAGCAGCACTAAATCTGGATGCATTTCAGCCCTTTCATCCCATATACAGAATAAAATTTTATAGTGTATGTAAGCAATTGTTTTTTGCCTTGAGAACTTTTGGGTGCCAATTTAGTAGATTGGAATAGGAATGATATCTGAACTTTTAAAAATGGATGTAAGACACTTACAGTTAGAACCCTAATCTATATGAATCTCAATCAATGTATAAAACAATTTAAAGTGAAAAGCCTAAAGGAACATAGTTTTAGGTGCAGAAATTCTCCACTTTAGACTCAGTTAAGAAATCTTCCTTCATTTTTTGCCAGAAAGAACTTAAAACTACATGTCTGAGGCAACAGTGATTTTTTTAAAAGGTTTTATTTATTCATTTATTTGACAGAGAGATAAAGAGGGGGAGAGAGCACACAGGGAGAGGAGTAGAGGGAGAAGGATAAGCAGACTCCATCTGAGTATGGTGTTGGATGTGGGGCTCCACTCCAGGACCCTGAGATCATGACCTGAGCAGAAATCAAGAGTCGGAGGCTCAACTGACTGAGTCATCCAGGCGCCCCTAGGCAACACTGATTATTATTTATATAACCAAGACATATATATGCTAATGTAATGATGCATGAAAATTAGCAAAAGCCCATAGTTCAAGTCTAAAGGGAAAAAGGTTATGGCAAAGCAATTTCTTGTATATGATTTTAATTTAGTTCACTACACACTCAATGCTGTGATCTTGATGTTAGACCTAATGTTTCACCAGAAAGTGATGAGATACATGGTTTTTCTATTATGTTTATTGAGGGACATCTGTATGCCAGGATATAACCAAATTATCTCTAATCCTCAACAACTCAGAAAAATAAATGCTATTAATCTTATTTTGCAGAAGAAGAAATTCCAGTTCAGTGAAATGCTGCTCATTTCAGAATCACACGGTCAAAAACAGGACTTGCACTCAGGTGTATCTACAAATCTCATATTTTTTTTTCTTTTTATAAGAAAAGTCTTATCCTGAAGTGTAAAATCCCTTGGGCAAAGACAGTAGATTCATACATGGTTTCAGGGTAAATTTCCTAAAATTATATGAAAAATAATATGTATGTATGTGTACTTTCTTTCTTGAGAGTTCTTGATAATTTCAACTAGATCCCAAAGGGGCTAGAACCCCCAAATACTATAAGAATCAATCATTGTTTTTCACCTCTATCTCTGCTTGCAGAACAGGTAAGTAACTTTATCATGCAAACATTGAAAAGAAGTTTCAGAATCATGCCATATACCAAGCGGTAGCTTTAGCAGGGATTCAGGAAGCAGCACTAAAAGGAGTCAAAGCCACACCATGAAAAATGACAGGATGGGATTAGTTTTTGTGGTGAGAGCAGAAGGACTCCAGAGAGCAGGAGGTGAGAAGTACACACAGGAAAAAATAAGAAATCCTTACAGTAACCAAGTCAGTGAGGGAATCAGAAAAGACAAACTTTGGAAGCAAAACCAGACAGTTGCATCGTGTTGTGAAAGGCACAAAAGCAAAGCACGTTGAAAAAAAAAAAAAAAAAAAAGATTGCTGGCGACTAAAGAGCAGTATTTGTAAGAATTTCCAGAACGATTAGCAAAAATCTAAGAACGATATTAGGGTGTCGCAGAACACTTGCAATTTTACATGTTTCAAGAAGATATTAATGGGTAGAGACCTGAGGTACTATCTGGCACTTTCTGGTTAGTATGGGGAAGGTAAAAAGGATGAGAAAACAAAGTTAAACTGCTATTTCTACAGTTTGTGTATATTCAACAATCATGTATATAGGTCTTTCTTAATTAAATTCACTGACCTAAGAAACTAGAGTTAGTGGAAGTATTAGGGAAATAAGTATCAATAAACTCTCATTAAAATAATGATTCATAATTGACAAAACACTCCTGTGTCAAACGTTGCGTCATTGGATTCTCATGGGGGACCCTAAATGTCAGCTCCCATCTCAGCCCAGTATCATTGTCTTCCAAATCCTGTGTCCTACTAATAAATCTACTTCCCCTCGAGGGTAGATGTTCTGTACCAGTTTTCAATTCAATCCTAATTTGAGGAAGAAAATTCTTTCATTGTTTCAGCTTCTTTACCCACTGACCTTACCATTAAATCAACAATAAAATGCCCTAGAGCAACATCTGGGGCTTCTACAATATTCCCTCAAGGCATTCATCCTAAAGTGCATCACTGGGATAAGAGGCTCTGCGCTCGAGTCCACTGCAAATGCACTGGTTTCATATAACCCAATAGTCTTCTGCATTCATCTCTAGCAAAGAAGGATTTATTGCAACAGTATATCGAAGACCTGAATAATGCTGCTTTACTCTTATGAGCCTTCCTTTCAGTTATGGGAACCCTGCCTTTACCCTAAACCAGGGTTTGGAATCTTCCTTCATTGTTTGTGGCTTTCTCTGCAGCTAACTGCTTACCTGGCTAGCCTCCTTGTTATGTTTCTATTGGAACCTGCTTCTACAACACTCTGACTGACGGACTCATAAACCAAACCCAGTAACCATGTTCACTTTGGGGCACCACACTTTTGCCCTCCAGTCTGGACTCCTCAGTGGGCTTCAGTATAGGAATCAGTTTTTTTCAATTCATAGGCTATCCTGGAGCTCAAGATTGAAAGGAAGAAGGGAAGGTGCATCAGGATGCTGGTGCCGAAATAAAAATAATAAGAGGCTTAAAATGAATATTTGAAAATACATTTAGCTAAATATAGCTTATTGGTACTATTGGCACTATTAATTTGTTTAAGTCTTCCTTTTATAGATCATGATAAGAAACCAGGTCACTGTCAAAGTCTGAGTAAGTATAAACTTAGAATGTTGAACAACTCCTTGTTATTATTTACAGAATATTTTATGGACAAGCAGCTTGTTCATGAAATATTCAAAAGTAATAAAAGTTATCTTTTTAAAATAGATAAAAACCTTGGCACAGCCTATAGGTACTCCCTTGACTGTCTTCTCCTTCCTCCATTTCTCTGTGTATGCCAATGCCTGGAGGTCAGCCATCTCTACGTCAAATGAAGAAAATGGGTCAGAGCTACTATTTCCTGACGGCGTCTACTGTCAGGAACTTGCAATCCCACTAGTTAAGAATTGAGAGAATAGTTAATAAAGGTTATTATAAGCTTGTGCTTCAACTAAGGCTGTAACTAAAAATTGAGTTATTGTCTACCTAATTAGCAAGATTTAGTCATTTTTAATACTTGATCCAAATTATTACACATACTATTCGACTATTAATATGACTAAGAACTTGAGGGGGTCTATAAATTTATCTCCAGCATCGTTTGCTGATCTAGTAGTTTTATCCATTCTGGACTGGGAAGTTTCTATTCGGTGGTTTTGGTTGTGAGACTCAGGGGACAAAAGCTTTGTTAGGGCTTATCGTTTGTTTGGTTGTTTTCCCACTTTTAACTTAGAAAGAAAAGCATGAATTTCTTCTGTCAATCATCAAGAATACCAGTGTAAGTATCCAAATTATATTTTTGGAGGCAATTTTTTTAGTTGTACTTACAATTGAATTTATTTCCATTTACTTTCCTTACCTGAGGTGAAATAAAATTGTTATTCCCATGTGGAATATATCAAGTTTTTAATAATTCCCATGAAAATGAACTTTCTAAGATTATCTTTTTATCAATAGTTAAATTATGTTATGTTTTTAATTGGACTCTAAGTCACAGCCTCTAGCTTCCCAGAATTGTAATGGTGTTGAATTAATTTAAAGAGACTCAGAGGAACCAGTTATGGAAGGCTGTCACCATGATAATTTAGTTTTATGATTAGGTCATGGAAAACATTGTAGAATTCTGAAGAGATTTTTAACCCTTCTATTTTTGAAAGAGCGTTCGTTCAATCAGTTTGTCTGTCTCAAAAGATATGCATCTTTGGAGAGATTTCTAATCCTGTAGAAAATTCAATAAAATAAATGTCACAGTAAAAATAACAGAGACTGCCACTTTAAACACACACGCAATTTATGATCTACAAATTAAAGTAACCACAAACATACACACACACACACACACACACACACACACAATAAGCCACAGTATAACTATCAATTGTAACACAATGGTATTTGAGAACTTTTCTATATGCTTTACATAATAAGTAACAGACATTTTAGAGTGGGTAAAATACTTTATTTTAGTATTGTTATTATTTTATGTACATTAGAAATTGCATTCATGGTAAATAATTCTGGTGTTTTTATACTGAGTTCTTAGGTATTTTTTTTTCCAAGAACTCTCGCAGAGAACAAAGAAACTAATATTTGTGAGCATGTGACTGCTGAGAAGGCAAAAACCGTGTTGACATTGAAGAAATTCTTTTCAGGTCTCAAACAAAAGCAAGTACATTTGGGCCTATCAAAGTACTATGCGGTGGCACACTCAAATAGAAATGACTTTGTTGAAAAATATTTGTGAAAAACCAGAAAAAGGGGACATGGGATCTGTCTGTATTATTTCTTACAACTGCGTGTGAATCTACAATTAACTCAAAATAAGGAGCTTAAAAATTGTGTTATGCCATGATAACATCTTTTTTGCCGTCCGTATGTCACTCGATACATCAACTTATACTGAAATATTTAAAATATATGCACTTGACAATGAAAGAGATTTTGCCCTAATTTGGTGGTTATGTTGGCATTTTTAGGGTAATTGACTCAAAGCAACTCCATATTAATTTTTAATTTTAGTGGGCTGGAGGGGTTCCATATAAAGATAGACGGCTATTTTACTACATTTGTTAAATTTATTCGTGATGTTAGGTGTTTTCTTTCTTTCTTTTTCTTTTTTGGTAAACTGTAAGAAAATAAAGGAGAAAAAGACCTTTGAATACATCAGTCGCAAGAGCTGGGTAAAGGGGAATGCAGCTCTTTTATTTGATGGGATGAGAAAGCTAATAATGTATGACAGTAAAAAGGCAGAGGCTTTTAACGCTTTTTTTAACCTTACAAAAAAGGTCAACTCTGATCTGGAAATGAGAACAGCCAACACATGGGAAAGAAGGGCAAAAAGCCAAGTGGAAAGCGAGAAGGAGCTGGTGACGAGCACACTCAAATGGCAGGTTCCAGTCCCTGGCACCCGCACCCCAAGAATGGGGTTCGTCATCTCTTGATTAATTTTGTTTTTTTGTTCACAGGGAGGGTGAGAGGTGGGGGAGGGACAAATAAAAGACTGGCAAAGTTACCAAGACCAGAGAAGAGACCATGCTCTATCTTGCTTCAAACAGAGAGGAAAAAAGAACATCCTGCAACCAACTGCCAGTTTCATTTTTGAAAAAGAAAGTGCCAGTTCAATGTTTCTGCTCCCAACTTAATGGTTAATGTACTCGATCCATGAGAGCATTCGCCAACATTTTTTGAACGCCTACTTGGTGCCCAGCAGAGAGTTGGGATGGAGCCCTCACTTTAAATGTGAAATCTAAGAGGAAAAGAAAGTTGCTGGAGATAAACCAGTCAGGAAGTGCTGAGCTGGATTTGAATCCAGACCTGCTGACTTCAAAACCCTTGTCCTTTCCAATACAGAAACCTGCCCTGATGTCTCTTGCTTTTATTAGGGACTCTACCTAATTAAAACAATGTCAAATTTGTTTAAAATAAAAACACAAGTTTGTTTTTTAAATCCAAAGCTGATAGCTTGGTTTAAAATACTTCCTGCCATATGGTAAGATACCCCAAGAAGACATCCCAATAAATCATCATTTTGTATTGAAAAAATGTGATGAAGACTGTTATCTTATAGTTCAAAATAACGGTAATATTCCCACCTCTGCCATTTACTGGCTGGTGACTCTGAGCAAACTACACAACCTGTCTGAGCTTTGGCTTCATTATATAGTAAGTAGGAACAATATTTGTTCTCATTTGATAAAACTGTTAAGAATATTAAATGAGATGTTAATATATGTTATTTAGCACACTGACAAGTAACATGTTCAATAAATGTTAGCTATTACTTATTTACATAATTATTAATATAATAAGTTAATATAATACTGAACAAGTAGGTATGATCTTTACCAACTGGTTGATTGATGTTAAAATACCCTCCTAAGCAGCTTTGCAAATCGTGCTATGAGATGTATTAAAAAAAAAAAGACAATATTTAACTCTGAGTACCTGACCCTGTACTATTTAACTATTTAGATTACAAGTTGATAGAAAAAAAATTCAGTAGCTTTTAATGTGCATTATTTTCTGATTATCACGCTATGGTTTGTTCCTAAAAGCTCATTTCTTATTGCGAGTAAGATTTCTCTTACACACTTTAAGCCCTCATTAACTCATTATAGTTACTTTCTCTCCCCAACCAACTCATATTTGCTTCTTGTCCTGTATTCCCTACCATTGAAAATGTCAACAACCCCAGAGAACTGGAAAATATTCTAGACATCTCCTTTTTCTTCTCACCAATCATTGATATTTCCAGTCATGGAAAAAAGCCAGTCATGGTCTTTACTTGGGGCTGTAGGCCCTTGGTTACTTTCTTATGTAGAGAACTACTCTCCACCCAGTCCATTCTCCCAGGGTATCACAAGGGGTCACTCTGAAAGTAGATTTGTTCATGCCACACGTCCGCTTAGGTCCTCCCAAACCACTGTTGTTTTGAAGTTAAAATCCAAATACCTTAGTATAACACAAAAGACCCTTCATGATTATAGTCCCTGTTATACCTCTGGACCTCATCATGTACTACAGAGTGATTTATAATATTCTACACCCTGTTTGCAATCTCCTGCTCTCCTTCTTTGGCCAGATTTACCCACCATGACTATGCATCTACAGCTAATCCTTCAAAACTCAAGCTCACGCATCACTGTTCCGGCAAGACTCTCTGTTTCCCATATGTGTGTTAGGTGCATCTCCTAATACTTCCATATATATTCTTCACGTTACATCTACTCTCATGTCTCCCTTTAATTCTACCTATGGCAGAATTTGAAGTTGGAGCAGAGTATGCTACTCTCCTGCTTAAAATGCTCCAGCGGCTCCTATTCCAAACAGAATAAATGCCAGTGTTCTTCCTATGGCCTCCAAAGCCCTATGTGCCCTGGCTTCTGCTTCTGCCTATCTCTCTGGTCCTCTCTCGTGCAACTAGATCACTGTACTTCAATCCATTGTCCACTTCAATCCACAGTGATAAATGCTCCCAACTCCACCTGATTTTCCTATTAGGAGGCAAGCAAGAACTGCTGGGAGGACTGATGATCTCCACTTGAGCATAGACATGGTTTACACGTTCTCCTCATTCACATCATGATCCAACCATCATCTTTCAGAGAGCTCTCTCTGACCAGTTCTCCTTGTCTCTTCTCCTTCTCTCTCTTCAAAGGCATTCTTGTTTTCTGTTTTCATATGTTTTAGGTTTGGTCTCCTCACAAGAATATAAGCTTTGTGTTTTTCTTGTTCACTACTGCATAGCAGTGTCCGGAAAAGTGTTACTGTTTAATCCCCAATAATTCACTGTTTAATCCCCAAGAAAGAGTTGAGCTTATCAAAATCAGTTGTGATCACTAATTATATCAAACCTATTTGTTATTTATTGATCTAATCTATCCACTATAACTATTGAAGAGTTGCAAATGATAAAAATATGACCTATTTATAGAAATGTAGGCAATAAGATTAAACAATTCACCAAATTAAGATCATTGAATTTTAAGATTGAGTGCTGAGGGACGCCTGGGTGGCTCAGTGGTTGAGTGTCTGCCTTCGGCTCAGATCGTGATCCTGGGGTCCTGGGATCGAGTCCCGCATCAGGCTCCCTGTGAGGAGTCTGCTTCTCCCTCTGCCTGTGTCTCTGCCTCTTTCTGTGTCTCTCATGAACAAATAAATAAAATCTTTAAAAAAAAAATTTAATGCTGAACACAGATGTAGATAATTATAGCAAAATGCTAGCTTTCCCCCTAAATCTGTTCTTCCATTCACACTACATGAACAGTTGAAGCTAGGAAGGACTCGTCTCACTAGGGGCCATATTTCTTAGGCCTCCTTGCAAAAAAGCATGTTATATAACTTCTAGCCATTAGAAGGTGAGCGGAGGGCTGCACTGGACCTCTGGGCCACAGTGTATAAAAAATAGCTTTGTCTTCCACACTCTTTCTCCTGCCTCCAGCAGCAAGCGGACAATGATGAGAACCCATGTGATGGCAGAGGCCTAGGAAGAAAGAGCCAGCGCGGACTCACCACACAGAGGAGCACACCTGACAGACCACTGCTGTGTGCGGGAGGGGGCATTAGCTCATTGTATTTGAGCCATTGTCCATTTTCTGTCCATTTGTTCCAGCACTTTGGCCTGCTTACCCTAAATAATACCTCATTCAGTATGCTAATTCTCACCAGATTTTCCAGTATTGCTTGAAGAATCCTAAATTTTTCATTGGTTTGCTTAAGCTATGCTGTACACATTTATTATTCTTTCTATATATGTTCATGACAGAGGGCCAATTCATAAACTTCCATGAATACTTCCTTAATCTGAAAGAAGGCTCACCTCAGGTAAAGAAAAAAACATATTATAAACTGCTGTAAAAGAGTATTAGCTGAAATCAGGATGAAAAAGAATATGCAGTTAGATTGTCTATCCATTTGCATGAGAAGCATGTTTCTTCTCTACCTAATGACTGACTGTGTCAAATATCCATAGCAAACAACATAAATTAATTCATAAATTTTTGTACTTTTACTTACAAATTATAAGTAGCACTTTTAATGCAAGACTATTTTCATGAAAACTTTTATGATTCACAAGTCTTTTTCTTATTTCATAAAACTTAGGTTTTACCTAGATTATCAAATTTAGCTTTATTTAATCAAACATCTTAATTTACTATTTTTTTAGAATAAAGATATAGGAAAAGGAAAAGAATAATTAAACAAATCTACCGGAGTCATTTTTTTTTTAATCTGAAGCAAACCGTATCGGTATTCTTAGATAACGTTATGCATAATTTTAATACTTCTTTGATCTGGTGATATCAAAATCTCTGCCATAAGCGATTTGAATCCACAAATATTATCTCTACCATATAGTATTACCTCTCTGTTATGAAAATCAGTGATGCTCTAATTTTTGGTCCTTTCTTTGGCTTGGCATGTGGAAAAGAACAGGAGTTTAGAGAAGAAAATCCTGAGATGAGCTTTGCACCATCTTTCCTTGTACTTAAAGGGCCATGACATAAAGCACCTCCACTTCTATAATAAACATATCCTGACATCCACCCTCTTTTCAGTTCCCCATTACTCCATCAAGAAATTCCCCTCCAAAACATACATTTCCAAATGAAATACACCACATTGTGTAGGGATTTGGAAAACAAAATTATTGGGAATAAAAACTACCGCTCCTTATTTTTATTTTTTTAAAAGATTTTATTTATTCATTCATGAGAGAGACACAGAGAGAGAGAGAGAGGCAGAGACACAGGCAGAGGGAGAAGCAGGCTCCATGCAGGGAGCCCGACGTGGGACTCCCTCCCAGGTCTCCAGGATCACGCCCTGGACTAAAGGCCACGCTTAACCGCTGGAGCCACCTGAGCTGCCCTCATTATTTACCTTATTACATTCTAGGTATTATTTTGCTTTGTATTTGTTTGTTTGTTTTATACTGTTTTTTAAACTTCCTGTGTCAGGGAGTCTGGGATCCACAGTGTTTTTCTCCTGTTACAGCAAACTAGCTATAACTTCAAACACTACATTCAATATGAAAATTTTCTACAAAGACAGAATTATTTAAAGTCCCATGATGTTTATTATAATTGCTTTTCATGTACAGCCTTATATCTGAATGTCAGTATTGCTCTGGGAAATTACAGCACTTTCATATTATAATATATATTGATTATTAACCAATGCTAAGTATTTTAATTGATGCTATTTCAAATTATAATTGCTACCTGAATCTATTCATGGAATTTAGATTGTTTTTAAATCTAAAATTGATCTTCATTATTACGTTCTTGTATTCAGGATTGTTGTCAGACATCTGCAATTTTTTATATGCAAATAAGTATTATAAGAACAATTATAGCAGTATCAGAATTACTTTAAGAAAACTTCAAAGGAGGTTTGTTTGCCTTAGGGAATCAAAACTGTGTAATTCTATTCTCACACACATTCATATGGAAATTTTATATATACATAAAAAACCAAGTGAGTTAGAATAAATTACTCAGTGCCTATTGATATGAGTGATATTTTTACAAATAAACATAAGCAGTGATGCTCAGAAGGTTTGGTTTACTGGAAAGAAGGAAAATTTTAGACAAAGTCTCACGATTGGCTATCAGAGAACACACCTTGCTTTGGACCCACATGGGCTCATGTGTAATGCCCTTTTGAGCTTCAGGTATAGTTTACTAGTCCCCGTAGATGTACAATTTGCCAGTCTCCAAATCTTGGTCACTATTATTATCTCATTTTTTTACTCTGCATTCAGGTGGAGTGCATTACTGTAAAAGTCTAGAACCTTGGAGATTGAGACTTTCTCAACAAGTTCATAACACCTAAGGTTTACTGGATGATAGGCTTTTTTTGTGTGTTTTTTTGTTTTTTTGTTTTTTTGTTTAAGCAGGCTCCGATTGCAGAGAACTTCTATTGTAGGGAACCTTAGCTCTGCTTTGTTTTAGACTTTCAGGATTGTCCTCAGCTCTCCAATCCTTTCCAATCCCCTGATTCTCAAAAAAGTTGGAGGCTACTTGGGGTGAGCCTCCTGAACATACTTCACAACACTCCTTCCTGTCCACTATCTCAGACTCCTCTTTATATAGGTTCAGAGACAGGGAGCCTTCATTCATTCAGGGAGTCATGCATGTGTTTACCTCCCACTGAACTGTGCCCTCAACAGGGTTAAAGGTGAAAAAGACCTGGTCCCCCAAACCCTAGAATTGTATACTTTATTGAAAGAAACCTGCAAGTAAGTAATCGTGATACAATGCATGTCTGAAAAGTAGGTATAACCATATAATAAAACAGGAAGTGCAATAGGAAACTACAATTAATTTTGTCAGGGCTATGAAGAAAACTATGCAAGAAGATTTTTTTCAATGACTTAACATTTGACTTTGAAAGTTTAGAATTTTGGCAGGTGGCAAAAATAGAGGTGGCGAGGAAGGGTGGATTTAAGTTCTTTTAGGTGGAGGAAGTATGAAGATGCAAAGAACCACCATACTTGGAAAATGCAACTAGCTGGATGGTGGTTGGACTAGATGGGGAAAGTGGTGGTAAATAAGGCTAAAAAGGGAAATTTAAGCTATAGAGAAATGAAAACAGTATGCCATGCTAAGAAGTCTGCTCTTGATACCAGCGATAGGATGTTATTCAATGTATTCTAAGTCTCAGAAAAGAAATAGAGAACCATTGTAGAGAATGGACTGGAGGGAGAGCTAGAGAACTAGACACAACCATTTAGAAGAATGCTCACATCATTCATTGAGTCCACACGGGTGCATTTGCTGCATACCTGTCGGGAGTAGGCATAAAGCTGAGCTGTAGGAACAAAGAAATAAAAATATAGTCCTAGCCTCAAGGAGCTCACTGTCTTGTGGGGATCAAAAGGGAGGAGGAAAGGAGTTTAATAAACAATGCAATTAAAATATCATGTGGCATGTGCTTTAATAAATGTTGATCAAAATGAGAAATGTAAGAGCAAATGTAAAACAGATTTGGGGAAATAATGTATATTCAGCTTGAGGCTTACTGAAATTTAATTGCCTATGGCATAGCTACGTAGACCAGCTCATAGTATTTGAAATAAAAGTCTGAAAGTTGGATGAGGTATCTGGCCTAAAGATATAAATTTGACTGCCATCAATGTGTAAGTGATTGCTGAAGACCTGGATGTGGGTGAGATCATCTTAAATAGTAGATAGAATTACACATGAACAAAGAGTGGGGTCACCAGAATGTTTTGAGAGCATAAGGTATATTATAGTATTTGTTCAAAATATCCATTGCCCTTTCCTACTGGTTACATTTCTACCAAAGGTACCCCTTCCAGGTCTGCCCCTGAAGGAAAATTATAGTTCCTGATTGATTAATATAAAACTTGGCTTTGGGATTTTCTTTGGCTAATGAAATGGGATGATAAGAACATTAACCCATTCTGTGCAAAACTTTAAGACCTATTAACAATAGTCTTGCCCTTTCTTTTTGCTGTGCTTCAACATCTGGCTTGAGTTCCAGAGTGAAGAACCCAAGGTGTCCCGTGATTGACATGTAACTGAGGCTGAAAATAAACTGAGATTTGGGAGGTTGTTCAAATAAAGTAATTATATCAGAGCCAAATAATACAAGATAAATAGAAACAAAAGAAATATAATGGCTCGAATGACAGGGATGCTTTAGGAAGAAGATTCTGAGATTATCTGGGATGCAGGACAGATTAGAACTCCGAAGTATTTGATGTGTGGAGTTTGGGACATTTTGTGTCCAAGACTGTGGGAAGGTGACCTTGTTACACGAGCTAGGATAGGAAGCCCTAGTGCTCCTTTTGTATCAGAACTGGTGCTCAAATTCACTACTAACTGGAGGAAGAACACAGCAGAGATGCTGAAACTTGGAGAGATTTTGTCTAAGATGCCTCTGGTATATTTGGGTGGAGATGCCTGCTAGGCATGGAACACAGGGGTCTGAGGCTATGGGTCTGGGCAAGATGAGGCAGCCCAGAGAGTCTGGGTCTAATAAGATAGGGGTTCAGGACAGAATTCTGGAAGAAACTACTTTTCAAGAGAAAAAGTAAAATAAAATGAGGACGTAGAATAAACCCAATAGGAGTAGTGAGAGAGATAGAAACAAAACATGAAATGATGATGCTTTACGCACAAAAGAAAAAGGATGCCTTAAGAATTGCAGTCAAATGGTAAATCAGATGAAAAATAGAGATTATTTGTGTTCATGATGAAGATGTATGTTAAGTAGCAGATTACGGGGGATAGGTTCCAAAATCTGTACCTGAGTGATAGTCTCATATCATCCAATTTATCCTAGGAAATTTCTTAAATTCACCTTGTGACTTCAGTAATTAGGCTCTGGAAACAAAAGCAAAAAATTGAGTTCTTTCTTTTCTCCTTGAATTTCGGCTGTAGCACCCTGTCCTCTGGGTTAGGAGACAAAGCCTGGTTTGAAGGGGGTTTAGCGAGTAGAGATGAAGAGATTTTTCTCTTTTACTGACCTGGAAGGAACAGTCAAATTTCAAAATGGTAAATTTGCACTTGCAGGCACTGCATTGCGATGCAATGATTTTTAAGGCTTCAGTAGTGTGGTGGGCACGGAATTCTGATGGTAATGAGAAGGGAATTGAGAGTAATGAAGTGGAGAAAGCAAGAGCAGAGAAGTGAGGCAATGTTGTCAGGGGAGTCAAGGTTGAAGGGAGGTCATCTTTGGAATGGGGAGGCTGGGTGTGGTGAGCACGTGTGCTGGCTGAAGAAAGGAAACCAAGGAAAACCTTGAGATGGAAGCCCCAAGAGAGAGAGATGACAACAGCAAAAGTTCCTTTTGAGATAGGGACTGTACGAAAAGTAAAATAAAAGGAAATGTATGTCACAAAGAAGAGAAGACTAGAGTCTCATCTTGCAGAATCTAGACAGAGGGAAGGAGGGAAATGTAAATCACTCAGCATGCCAATAAGTCTGATAGCGGCCCTAAGAAGTGAGGGGAGAGGAATTTGTAAACCCTATAGCAATGTTAGCCAATGTTACTATTATTATCAGTTTAATTTTAGTTTTGGTGAGTTATCAGGAATGCAGACTGGAGCTTGGAGACCGGCTCAGAAATGAAATATCTTTTTGAGAATTATCTGTAGGAAAGTGGTAGATAAATGAATGAGAATTGAGAGAAATCTCCCAGGTAAGTGTGTAGGGAGAAACCCAGGAATACAGAGAGCGCAATAATCTTATTCACTCTGCAGAAACTGGTCGTGGACAATGGTGCACTGGAGCAGTCAGTGGTCGTGGAAAATGGGCATAGTTAGCTGGTGTAGAGTGGCAGAGGGGGAGTGTCATCAAAATGGAGGAAACCCAGGTTACAAGCTCCGGAGGGGTCAACAACAATGACTCCGACCCAGCACCCTGCACAACCCCCAGCTGGGGATCTAGAAAGACCCACACAATAAATGTTTATGGACAAATGAGTGCAGGCCATGAACAGAGTGTGAAATTTAGTGAATAATTAGGCATTTGGGAATCCAAGCTTCATTCAAAAAATCCTGATGGCTGCCCCTCTTTAGAGCATCATCAGGCCATGGAAAATGGAGAAAAGATCTCTTGTATCTTCAGATGAACTTGGGTTCTGAGCAGAGAAGGCAGATGAGAATCACAGCTAGAAAAGACCAGGAGGAAAGTTTTATCGCAGGAGCAGGATTATAAGAGGTGGTTTAGGGAAAGACTCAGAAGAGTAGGAGAACTTGAAGAGCCAAGACGGAAAGGCAACAATTAAGAGAAAGACGGCCTCAAATGGAACAACTGCTCTTCCTGTGGAAAGAGAGACCTGATCCTATAACATGTCTCTCACAAAGCATTTAACTGAGAATATGAGTTCTCGGCTCAGTTTTCCTTTCTCTTTCATCATCATGATGGGATGCAAGCCGATGACCTATAAGGTGCTGCTCCCCGTGTGGTGTCTGGATTTCCACTACTCAAAAGGCCTTCACTTCCACTCTACGAGGTCAGACTTACACTTTCTACCTAGATCCTTCTACCTCTGTTACCTCCACAGTCCTATTAAGTTGGAGCTTCAATTCGTCCAGGACCACTTGTCCTTATAGCAATCTTTCTAAAAGTCTTATAGGCTCCCCCACACCTACTTTTTCTCTCTTCCATATAAAATAACATTTGTTGAGCATCTACATGCTGGGCCTAGGCTAAACTCTTTCCACAGTTTTTCTCATTCCCCCCACCCAAAATCATGAGGTAAGATCTATAAAGCTCCCCTTTTAGCCCAAACATTTGAGGTAACTTCCTCAAAAGGAGACCCTGGTGTCCATGGAAGTGAACAAGGCAGTCAGGAAGTCAGGACTCCCAGTGTTGTACTGGTGTGCATTACTATGTGTGTCTTTTCTAAATACTCTTTCTTTGCATAAATGCATTCTCATGGTCAGTCTTAGCACCACTGTGTATTCCAATACCCTTCATTTCTTTTCCTTTTGTACATTTGCACATACCCAGCCAATTTCTATGTTCTAGGGCAACCTAGTTGCCCATTTTCATCATGCCTATTTCCAGGCCACCTCGTGTTGTTGGAGAAAATGGAATAGCCGTGCTGATTGCTTTCATTACATTGTCATGATGTCCAACCTCAGCTGGGCCTTCACAAACACTGGCAATCCCTTTGCTCCTCTCTCGACAGCTATTTCCCATTTCCCACAGCATCTGTTCCAAATCTGTATAGTTTTCCTCAAGTCTACTTTAATTAAAAACAATCTTAACATGGCTTAGCAGCCTCTCCAAAATCTGGCTCCTTCCCACCTCCCTGGTCTCCCCAAGGGCTATGTTCCCTCTTGCTTTTCTAGGCTCTAGCCACACTGATACTTATAATCCCCTTGTCTTGTCCTTTTCAGATACTCTGCTCTCTGTGTTTGGAAAGACTTTCTCTGGCTTCTTTGTTTAACCAAGTGCCCATCCTTCTAGGTTACCTCACCTGATGAGCCTTTCCTGACCTCCTAGATTAGCTTCAATCCCACCAAAACATTTTTAAAACTCTGTACACTTTTAATGATTTGTCTGAAGCCAGCCCTCTCTTTAGGCAGCTGTGTGAAGATCCTGGCGAGTGAGCATTTCTCAAGGGCCAGACATTGTGCCATGTGTTTGGGAGATGTAAGTTAAATAATGCTCAATACCTATTGAATTTTTAACTAGAGACTTAAGAATTTGTATTAATAATCATATGTACTTATGTCTACCCAAAGACCTACAGAAAGACCTGTAATACCTTGGTTATATACATAGAGTCTGAAAAGGTAACAGAAAAAGGCATGCAGGGATCCCTGGGTGGCGCAGCAGTTTAGCGCATGCCTTTGGCCCAGGGCGCGATCCTGGAGACCCGGGATCGAATCCCACATCAGGCTCCCGGTGCATGGAGTCTGCTTCTCTCTCTGCCTATGTCTCTGCCTCTCTCTCTCTCTCTCTCTCTCTCTCTGTGTGACTATCATAAATAAATAAAAAATTAAAAAAAAAAGAAAGAAAGAAAGAAAGAAAAAGGCATGCAAAGTCTGAAGTTTTTGTGTTGACAATAAGTTGGGGCTGAGGAGTTTCTCAGACTAGATACAAGACCCGTGAAGGTAGAGAGCAGATGGGTGTCTATGGAAATATCGTGCTCCTGGTCTTGACCCTGAAGTTATCGAGATGTTTTGTAGGACGTCTGTAAGATGGTGTTCTTTGTTCAGAGATAGGCCAAGAAGAAAGAAATCAAAATGCCAAAAAGCTGTCCCAGCCCTAGGGGTGAGGGCATTGAGAATTCAGATGTGTTTTCTAAGAATGAACTAGACAACTAGGCAAGTGAGGACTATAGAAACTGGGATGTTGTTATTCTGATTGCATTCTCTAAGCTTATTTCCATTGTCATCCTTTCCTATTTGACATCCCTTCCTCTACCTGAGGTCACGCATCCAGTGTGCTGGGAACCAAAAGTTGCCAAGTTTGGGGAAGCAGAAGGTGAGTAAAAAGCAAAATGAAAAAAGTATGACAGCAGCAGCTGTCATAGATACAGCAGGTCAACCCTAGGCTCAGGCCAAATTTGAAGAGATCTGGCTCATTCATTACTCATGTATTCACTCAAAAGAGGGCAAACAGGAAAGAGGCACAACTTTGAAAGTACTGAGGGGCAATGATGAAGATGGTGAACCATGTCATTTAAGGAATTTCATCCCCTATCAAGACAGGAAAAACCTGAATAATTTTTAGCTACACAAAAACGTGACTATTTAGGACACATCTTCTCCCTTTACCCTAGACCTTCCAGAGTCACTTCTCCTTGTCAGCAGTCCCAGTGGAAAAGTCTCAGTGGCTCCAAGGTCTGGCCACCAAGATGCTGGGGATCACTGCTCAGTAGTATAGTTCAAAACACGCAGGGTTAGAATTCAAACAAAGCAGCTAGTATCCTCGAAACTTCCTTGTTCACAAGGAGCAATAGATTGATCTAGTGATGACTGACATCACATGTATTTCTAGAGATGGACAAAACACTGAGCATAGAACAGGATCCTGGCTGACAGTATTAAACAAAAAAATTTAAAGTACCTTGGTCTGGCTTGGGTATTCTAAGGGTATACTATTTAGGACTATTTTGGTTTCAATACACAGAAGCCAAAACATTAAACTGACTTAAGCTGATAAAAATGTGGAGGCCCTTTATTGTTTCATAGAACTGTAAAATCTAGAGGAAGACTGCTGAGTGCATAAGAACTGACCATTGACATGACCGGATGTAGAGGCTCAGATAATGTCACCAGGATCTGGTCCATTTCAACGTCTCTGCTCAACATTCCACAGAGAGGACACCAGTTCCTCCAGCATCACTTCTTGTTGTCAGCAATCCCAGTGGAAAGAGCTAAAGCTGTTCTCAAGTGTTACAAAAGCACTGGGCTTAACTCCCAGTGGCCTAGATTCTATCTCATGTTGAACCTGGCCAGGGCCATGAAATGTACTGAGTGGCTGAGTCCTCTATCACATCCCCACCCCTCCAGCTTACAGAGGGTCAGCCTTTCTATATAGAGGAGATGAGTGATAAGAGTGGAGAAAATATCCTAAGGAAAAATGGTATACCTTTATAAAAGAAGAAGGGAAGGATTCTGAGTAGGTAAAAAAAAAAAAAATCCATAAGAAAGGTGTTCTAAGGAAAGGGATCTGTGATACTGCCTGAGTCAGCAATGAGAGAGGGTATGACATTTCTCTGTATTAGTGTATTAGTTAGGATGTTTTTGTTGCCATCAGTAGTAGAAGATCCAGAAACCCATCGGCTTATACAACCCAACCATCGAAGAGTGGGGCTGGCCTCACAGACTGGATCCAAGGATAAGAACAATTATCAGGACTTTGTACTCTTCATCTCTTTTTCTGATCTTGCTCATTGGTTTTATTGTCTTTTATCACTGAATTTTGTTCACCTGGTGGTAAACATGGCTCCCTGGACCCATATCCTCACAGTTTCATCAAAAAGAACATTTTATTGTCATTTCTGGCTTGAAAATTTTAGAGGAAAAAACATTTTTTTTTCCAGCTGGAATTATTTGTTTCTCTCTTGATTGATGAGGAAAGCAGAGTTTATTACCAGAGGCACAGCAGTTTGCTGGTTAAAGATGAGTCAGTGGCCTAAGTTCTCAAACTTCTTGTGCCACAAATCCATTGGCAGTCTGGAGAAGTCTAAAAACCCCATCTAAAAATAGTGCATTTACATCCATGAAATGCAACACACAGGATTGCAAAGGAAGCTAGGATATTTAAATATAGTTAATAAATGTTTTAAAAATAATTTATGATATGGTAACATATGTGCTTCATTATTAACACATTAAATAATGAGCTGTGGTAGCAGACCTAATTACTGCCTCATATAACTTTGAGATATTGATGAACATAAATGATATCTGTCACATGTGTAATGCGATATGAAAATACCTGTGATTTACTTTGGTAACATCACAGGTACAGTGAACATTTCTGTGGTTTGTTGTCTACACCCAAATTGAAACAAATTCATAAATTTTAGTCTGAGGTTAGTGAAAATAAAGCTATAATTTTTCCCACCCAAGTCGTCAATCCCTCTGAAGCCTGTGCAGGATCACTTAGTGTCTAGGGTCTGCAGGAGCTACTGCTCTAGAGGGTCGGTGAGGTAAGAGTTTGAAAGAACCTTAATTAAAAATGGATTTCAGGAGCTTCTGGATCAGGACTGTCCATCCTCACCTGGATGATTTTACACTAGGGCCTGTTGAGATTTAGTTTGGTTAAGAAATGCTATTTCATAAATATTATAGTAACTGCAACTTTGGAGATTATCTTGGGCTGTGGTGCCTTCACTGACCTAGATATTTCCTATAGCTCTCACCTGATGAGTGAAATAATTTATGCCGTCATCCTATTGAGAAGAGGCTGTTTCTCAAACTTAATCCTTAATTTGAGTTGAAAAGTCCTAAGTGGGTGGCAAGACTAATGTTTAGCATTAACCCTCAATAGCAGAGCTTACCTGTCATAAAGAACAGTTCTTGGGCAGCCCAGGTGGCTCAGCGGTTTAGCACCACCTTCTGCCCAGGGCTTGATCCTAGAGACCCGGGATCAAGTCCCACGTCGGGCTCTCTGCGTGGAGCCTGCTTGTGTCTCTGCCTCTCTCTCTCTGTTTCTCATGAATATATAAATAAAATCTTTTTTTAAAAAAAGGACAGTTCTCTGGTGGAGGATGAGGCATTCTCCTTTCAATGGGCAAACAGGAATGAGGAAACACAGACCAGACAATGAACACAATGTTAGGTTTGGATCTAGAACTGGACAAGCCTTGTTGAGAGCTAACTACAGTAAGAGTCAGAAATCTCTACTTCAAGAATCTAATGATTTTTTCTAATTTTCCTTATTTACCTTTTTTTCTTTCATAGTATTTTAAAATTATTTTAAGACACCGGCCTTCTTCAGCTGTTGCTAAAAAGAATCAAGGAAATAATCTATGATTTATTTTGGACAAATTTTTCAAAAACAGTGAGGAATGTACCACTGAAAACTGGCATTGGCAGCCATAGTAATTTATGTGGCATAAACGGTCCGGGAAATAGATTAAGGCTCCTTGATCAGCCACTCCTTGCTAATTGGCAATCTCTTCTCAGTGTTAAACCTTGGAGGTTTTGAGTGGGTTTCAATAAGAAAACATTTAGCAAAGCATTAGTCAGATTACTGTGAACTCTGCTGGGGACAGAGCCAAAAAAACAAATCCAACAAAAACTGAGGAACTATTATGAGTCAGACATTGTAGAAGTCATCTTACGCATATTATCTTATTTAATCCTCCTCCAAACCTTGTGAAATAGCTACCATTATTTCCATTTTACAGGTGAGAAAATTGAAACTCAGAGAAGGTTAGTAATTTATTGAAGATCACACAGCTGATAAGCAGCATAAGTACAAGATGTTGGGATGCCTGACCACAAATTTAATACTTATCTACTATCAATCTTTGCCAAAAAAGCACACTTGTCCACCCAATTATTTCAAGTATCCATTGGCCAGTTTCCTTGGGCCCCAGGCAATTTGCCAATAGGAAAAAAAAAAAAAAAAAAAGCAACCAGTGTTAGAAACCTGGAAATGGACCTTATGTGACCTCAAAGCACATGTGCTTATTTTGCTTCTCACAAAGAAAGTCAAAATTCTCACAAAAAAAAAAAAAAAAAAAAATAAAAAGGAACAAAAGCCTACAATTTTTACAGGTCTTTACTCGAGTTGTATTCAATTTTTTTTTAAGTGATGATCCTAATCATTGGATTATAGTGAGATCAGAAAAGAGTTATCTAGTATATCTGTAAGGTCACACAGGGAACCATAATAGGAAACATGTAAAATATCAATTTTCACAAAACAAATATTTATCAGGGTGGCAGGTAGGAGGATAGAGAATTTAAGCTTTATGTTTATTGAGCTTCAGACTGATAGAACTACTACACAGAAATGAATATAACGATATATCATGATTAGTTATGACATATTGGCACCACTTTCAAATTAATCCAAACATTTAGATCTTCAAAGTGGGTCACTAGTTTTTTGGACTATGGTGGCAATTAATAAATCAATCTTATCACACAGAGTGATTGATTAGCACTTTTTGCAAAATGTATGGCAAATGGCCATGCTAATCAAAGGAAGTAAAACTATTCATAGATCTTTTTTTTAATTTGAATTTTTTTCCAATTATAAACAGATTTTTTTCCTCTGGCTATATATAAGTGCATTTAATATTCCATGGATAGCAAAATGTTTAAGACTGACAAATATCCAGTCTGTAACCTCTATGGGAAAAGGCTTTGATTACAGTAAAATTACACAAAAATGTGTCATTAAAAGGCATTGGACAGACATAAAATCTAACCTTTTGAGCTGAAGAATACTTAATATTCTCTTCATGATCATGCAAGGGGAAATTCTTTGCTATGGAATAGCTATTTTCCTGTTAAGCAGGCTATTTCATCAATGATTTATTCCTGAGATGTAATAGGTCGTTTAAAATGGTGGTTTAAAAGTTGGGCCTTTTTGTTTAATTTTCTCACAGGCGGTTGGTAATTATCATGGTCCTGCAGTTTCTCTGGAATGCCGTGGAGGGTCAAATGCCAATGGAACCCTGCTTTATAGGGTAATTAAGACAGTCGACATGGTTATTAAATACATCATGCTAAACTAAACTGGAATGCTGTGAAATAAAATCCAAAATCATAAATAAAACTTGGGTATTCCAGCAAAGGGGTATGTGTGAAAAGGAGGAGCTTTATGCTCTCAGAATTGCAATAAATAGCTCTTGCCCACTCAGACTTACTAAAACCTGGCTACTGAAAGCCTCTGGATTTGCCTTTGACACAGTGAAACAGATCCATGCTACAACTCTACATGTCCTTGAAGGTCTAAGTCCCACCATTTCATGTTACGTAAAAACAACATAAGAATACTTTCGATGAATCATTTTCCTGCCTTCCTTATTGCCAAGATCAAACACTGAAAAAAGTGTGATAAATTAAGTGATCCAAGGTAAGTGTGATATGACTAGCCAATGAATTTAGATAGATAATCTTTTAACATTTTTCAAGACTCTTTCCCTCTGGAAGGTCCTTCCAATGACTGCTCATCGCTGTGGATTCATGCTGCCTTTGAGAATTCATCTATGACCCACAAAAGACCACGGTGATATGATGACTACTTCAAAGAAGCCAATAACAGGCTTGTTGATGTTGATCATTCTAAACAGTGGTGATAGGTAAATATTGTCATCAGTAGAGATGTGTCTTCCAAATATGTGTCTGTCTTGTGGTCATAAGCTTTCAAACCCAAAAGCCGAAGGCTTCGGTAATTTAATTTCTTTCCAGAAAACATGATGAGTAAACAAAAAATGCTGGCAAAAGCCTGGACAGAATGAGAACAGAATAAAATGCAATCTTTCCAACCTATAATATGTTGCCTACGAGAGATTTTCAATTATTCTCCCCTTGCGTATTGCCTGGAAGTCTTTTTTTTCTATATGCATGTTTACAGGCAAATTCACTGGTTTACTAGGCAAAGGAAAAGAACCGCTCTTAAATAGGGAAATAAATATTTCCAATTCTAGCTGTAAAACTAGGAGCCAAAATGTGTAGTTGACAGGCACGGAGCCAGCTGACTTCAGATCACTAGCCTTTCCTTAAAACCAGTCTTCCTATTTCCACATGGAACACATTTTAAGTTAACAATGTGTAGTTTGGCAAAGGAATTGTTTTTCTTTGGCATGAAACGGTTGTCTCGTTTTTTAAAAATGTATTTTCTCTCTGCTCCTACATGCAACGTGCGTCAACATTCTTCAGAACTTTAAAAACTGTTGTTACACCAGCAAAGTTTTAGGTGATTACCTTTTTAAAATCTTTGCCCAAGTAGGAAAATACATATTTAACATATTCATATGCTCGTGCTTTGTGCCTCGTATAATTCTGGCCACTGCTTAAATATACCTTGAAATGCGTATTGAATGGCGACTCCACTATTTCGCATACTTCGGAAAAACAGGCCTCTCAAAGAAGTCATTTAAATTTCCTTTGATGAGTATTTTTACAGGATTTCTCGACAATGTACAATCTGAAAATAAATCTGGCCGTTTCCTTCTCTTCTCCCTGTCAGAGTCTTAAAATTGAGTCATTCTATCCACAATGTATTTATAGCACTAAAAACAGTAGAGTGGAATGCTACCCATTCAAACATTTGCAGGCTATTTCCCCATTCCTGGCCACCGCCACAGAAAAGTCAGAAAAGCAGAAATGCAAATTTTCAGACATTGGTTCCACATGAAGTAGGGCAGGCTGCCGCCCCAGCTACTGTTGTGAGACCAGATAGGGCCACTGCTGCCGACACATAAAGAAAGCCATTAAGGAGAAGTTGTTTATTTCTGCTTCTGCAGAAATCATAAACACCAACCCTGAGCCTGACAGCGCAAGCTGTGCTGCAGTAAATTCTAGTACTTTGCTGGCCATTCTAAGCTGCCCAGTAAAAGTTACTGTAGCTAAATCCCATATACATTTCATGAAATAATCCTACTCAGAAGATGGTATCATATTCATGCACAGCAGGGTGTGCAAATGCCTATAAATTACATGTAGAATCTGAGATATCTATTTTAAAAAATCTGTGCAAATTTAACCATGACCCTTTGCCAGACAATAGGCCTTCATATGCTTTGCAGCTTAGCAGACACCCAGGAATTTTGTTTGGAAGTGATAGCTACTGTCTATGTAATATTTAGGACCTATTCATGAAGCATCTGGCAGAAAATAAAAGGGTTTTCTCCACTAACATATGCTAAAGAAGGATGTGGTCCTGTGCCGACTCCTCCTCTTCTGATTTTTTGCAAATAGCACAACATAAGAGACGGTTGTTTCTGGCTGCCCTGCTGCCTGTCATGGCTGTCAGGCGAAATCCCATGAATTATTGCTCTTCCAGATGTAAGAGATTTTCAGGCTGCCTTAAACTGCCTGTGGTTTGTGGTGCTGGAGAGGAGAGAAACGAGATTAAACTTCATCTCATCAGTGCAATCTGAAAAGATCACACAGAGGACTAATAATCAGGGCT
The DNA here is from genome assembly GCF_003254725.2 of Canis lupus dingo. Classification (NCBI taxonomy): domain Eukaryota; kingdom Metazoa; phylum Chordata; class Mammalia; order Carnivora; family Canidae; genus Canis; species Canis lupus. Next base: position 24,769,582 of record NC_064271.1, read on the forward strand.
TTTTCATTCCAGAGCCAGACTTGAGAGCTGTGTGTTTTTGTTTCAAGGTGATGTCACATTAAGCTTGTTGGAAGACAGTGATTAAGGTCAAACAATATTTGAGGAAGATCAAAAATAAAAAAAAAAAAGTGTTCAACCCACTTCTCATGCTTCCTTATTGCATTTGCTTAAAGGGGAAGGACTGATCATTTTCACTGACGGCAGAGAACAGGACAAGGATCCAGTCCTATAATTCAGTTGTTAGCATTTCTTAACACAAGGTTAATGTGGGAAAAATTAGGAAGGTTCTCATCAAATTATAGCTCTACTGTTCATTGTAATTTAGAGGATGCATTCATCACCATCAAAAAAAAAAAATCAAGTGTCACTTTTTGTTATCTCTAAAGGTCAATTTTGAAGTCTTTTTTTTTTTTTTTTTTTGCTTTTTTTTTGTTTTTGTTTTTGATTCTGTGAACATGTCATAAGGAGCCTGGAAATACTCATTAAAAAATCAGCAGGTGATACTAATGTTTTCTGATATGCAGAGGTTTTTTTTAAAAGATACTTTAGTTCAGTTTTCACCTCAAAAAAATGCACTCCTATAATCCCCCCCATAAGTGGTAAATATCAGCAGATTCAATAACCCCGGTTACGAACATTTAACTAAAGGTTTTTATAACTGTTTCCAGAATGACTCAGAAAATAAATCACACCCTCTCCCATTATGTACAGTTTGAGTCCTCGGGGAGAAAACTTATAACTCATTACATTTCCATTCCCTTTGATCAAACACCATATACAACACCTGGATATTATAATTTTAAATAATAGTTGTGACACAAACTAGGATAATGCTTAAAAACCTAAGAATCTTAATATGGTTACTATTAGTTCATATCATTTACAGCATGGAGAAATGGTGAGTGGTTTTGTGGCATTTTGCTAGAGCTCCATCAGCAAAATATTAATTATAGATCAAGAAAACATGTTTTTTTAAGAAACACCTGGAAATAATCGACAAATATATATGTCTTAGATCAGAACATAATTGCCCCAATTCAACCTGTATAACTTTTTTTTTTTTTTAAGATGTAGCCTGTAAGTAATGGGGTAGGCTACCAGATGTAAAACCTCCCAGGCCAGCTTTTCTTTCCATTTCAGCTTAGGCACCTCACAAAGGTTCTCTAATGTGAAGGATCCCAGTGAAACAGTGATGAAAACCACAGGTACAAGTGGCTTACATGAAAGTATTTATTGCTTTTCATGCATTGCATTATAGCATAGTGGAAAAAAGTCCTTCATTGAAAATGCATTAATTATTTGACACTGGTTTGCCTCAAAGTCATTTTTACTATGGGATGCAAGAGAAAGATCACAGCTGAAAAAAAGATCATCATACTTGAGGTAGGCTCACAGAGTCTTTTCTTATGTTCTGTGTGAAGTTGTCTTGAACTGAAACCTATGCTCCTTAAGGATTAAGGGATTGAAGAGCAAAGACTGAAGCTGCTGTAATTTAAACCTACAGATTCCCCAGCACAAAGGTGCAAAATGGACTAAGCCAATCTGACTCTTTCCTTGTTCAGTAAAGAAATCATTTTCCTTTAGAAAGTTTTACACTATTAACATTCCAAAGGTGTTATCATCTTTAAAGCAAGTGGTCTTCTCTTGGCTTTTACTATGCATTGAGTGCCTGCAGATATTAAATCAGTGGACAGGGTTTTAAATGACCATGTATGACATCTCTAAACAAGCCTTGCTATATGTGAGAAATATGAAGAAATTTTGAAGAACATGCATAATGATCATCAGTGGCTTGTGTTTCCTTAGTTAAATTGGTATTTCATTAAATATATTTGTGGAGTTCATGGTTGTGTATTTGCTTTTTGTTTAGTTTCTAGAAAAATGCTTATTTCCAAGTCAATAAAATGTAAAAGTATTATTCATCCTCTAATGAAAATAATTTCTGAGCAATGGAAAGCCACTTATTTGCAGGCATCTGTTTTCTTACATGTGAGTTAAGTCAAAATGAAAGCTCCAAGAGTGCTTTATTCACTCACTGATTTAATCATTCGTTCAACACTTATTGTGCTCCCACTAGGTGTCATCCAGGTGGGCACTTCAGACATAGTCGTGCAAAAGTAGACATAGCTTCATGCCTAGTGTAATACAGATATATTAAATTTACAATTAGGTAGCTATTTAAACTATTAATTGTTACACCTACTGTAAAGCACATGCATAGAGAAAGGTCATGAAAATATGTAATTCACATGAATATGATCTTTGCAGCCATTTGTGGTTGTATAGCTCTGCCCTGAGGATGCAGGGATTTACCGCAAGTAAATTGAGAGATTTAGTTCTATGTTTCTAAAAACAAACAAAAAACTTCGATTATAAACAAAAGATTCGGCTGAAATTTTTGTGCACTGGTATCAGAATTCTAGGTTTCATTTTTAGTTTCCCGTGTTAGATAGGAAAAATAGTGAATGTAAGAAGATAATATTTCCAGGATAAGCCATTTCTAAATGGTTCTTACTGATTACATCCAATCTCCCTTTGAAAAGCCATATGGAGAAAATAGATCATCTTAAAACATAAAACCAAAAATCCTTAGTCACAAAACTTGAATTTTAGCTTTTGTTTTTTTCTCACTAAAATATTCTGCTCCGATCCTTCTCAGATTTTTCAGCTCATATTTCTAACCTACTCTTTGAACACAAACATAGCATCATTTTCTCACCTTCAATTTGATGGCAGTTTGGATATTTCATATCTTGACCTTTCAATTTCTTACCCTCTGGGTTTTACTTCTTTTCTTTTTATTAATGTTTCTATTTTGCTAATATTTTTGCCATTCACATTAAGTGTCTCTATTAAAGTACTATTGAGTAATGGTTTGGTTAATCTAGTCCCTTTTGGTCAAACCCATTGTAAAAAAAAAAAAATCTTACTGGGAAAATTTGAAGGTCTAATTGGCTTTATTCAGTGATTCATGAATCGGGCAACATCCCATCTAGCAGAAAAAAAGGTGTTGGGAGGAGTGATACAAAATGGAAGGCTTTTACAAGCAGAAGGAGGCAGGCCAAGGAAGTTTCTAGTAAAGAGAGGATTGTCTCAAGGGAGGTGGGGGTCAACCAGATGGATGGTCTCACTAGTACTGACTGGTTGATTCCAGACTGACTGGTTTAAAGATTACCTTCCTGGGAGAGGGTAGGTTCAATATTAAGTCTTAGTTTGTTGATGTGGGACTTATCACAAGCCATTCATTTGGATCTGTTGGTTCCTTTTTTTTTTTTTTTTTAACACCAAGAATATAAAGTATCCAGAATGTCTAGGTACATAGATCAAAATAGGCTTACTGTCTTTCCCTTGGAACCACTCAATGCAATTCCCCTCAAGTATTTTCAAGTTCCTGGTCCCTTCTAGCTACTCTTGCCTTTGCTCTTGAACTTGGATTCTTCACTTTTCTTGAGTTCAACTTCACTCAACTTTCACATCAAATTACTCACAGGAACATTTTCAAGTATTATCCCTGTGATGCCCAAAGGACTTAGTGATTTTCAAATTTACAGAATGAAAACTATATTTAGTTTTCCAAACATGAATGATGGCTACAAAGAAAGTTGTAACCAGATAGAATTCAGTGTTTGTTTTAGAGATTACTCCTCCTGGTTAAAAAAATAACAACAAATGTGCGTAGTGTACAGCACTTCAAGATATAGAAAAATATTAAAAAGTAAATAAAAATAACTCTAATCCAACCACAGAGATTAAATCAGTGGCTTTCTCCACTTTATTTTTCCTTGTCATTTGTCATATATCCACAAGAAAAAAAAGTATGTCTTTTTCTTTTGTTAATTTTAAAATAGTTGCTGTGTAACTGCATATTACAAAGTTCTCAGTAATATGTAAATGAAGCTCAAATTAAATTAAGTGACAATAGCCATTGTCTTTTCTCTAAGGGAGAAAAATAAAGATACTTAATCATTTTATTACCTTCCATTAAAGGCTCTTCTCAAGTTAAACTTGACACCTTTCATTGTTGAAATTTTAAATTACTTGAATATTTTTATAGGAATTATTCAACTTCCTCTCTCATTAATTCTGCAAAACTGAAACATTCAACAGATTTTTTTTTCCAACTTACAATGGCCACCCAACATGCAATAGTAATCTCCTTTGATCATCGCTCATCTGTTCATGATAAAGTAGATAGTGATTATCTACTGTGCATTGTTGGGTTGCATATTGGACAAATCAAAGATGCAAAAAAACAGCAATCATGTCCTCAAAAAGCTTGTGTGTTCTTTAATTATTGCCAATGTTTATTTGAAAAGGGAATTCATTGTAATGTTAAGTAAGTGAAATTTATATAAAAAATGAAAATTTGTCACAACTTCATATCACATACCCTAATATAAAATACAGGGATTTGTGTATTATTTAATATTTTAGAAATTCTAGTCTATGTTTCTCTGTGAACATTAAATTGGCTCTATCAGCCCCAAGTTTCACTGCATGCTACTACTATACACATCTCTACTGTCTGCTACATTCAAGTTATTTTTTTCCTGTAGATTAAAATAATAAAAATATTTTACAATTTGCATCTGAAGACACAGCAAATAAAATCTAAAAGTTTGAACCTTGGAAATATCTCAATATCTAAAATTTGCATTTGATTGTGGGAGTGAGGGGTGGCATTCATATAGGCTTATGGATTTCTATCTCTAGATGCTACTTTGGTCAATGCTTCCCATTTATAACCTCAAAATCCTATCTTGAAGGTTCGTTCAGACACCCTCTCCAGGAGTAGAAGTAATTCCATTTCTATGCTCCATGTGCCTCTTGAGGCCAGATCTGCCAGTAATGCTTAATTGGGTTGGAAGATAGTGGATAGTACCAGTTTATCATACAGGCAACTGACACAAAACTTTTTCACTTATCTGAGGTTGGACTGTGTCTGGGTTCAGAGATGAAAGGTCAGTTCTTTATCCACTAAGTCCCCTAGACATTCCAAAATCCCCAGTACATTACAAATTTGAACAGTTTAAGCTCTCTTAAATAAAGAATCTCTTCTCTGGGTAAAGTATACAGTGTATATAGATACAGTGGAAAAGAAACATGTGAAAGGTCACAGCCATGACCTTTTAACATCAATAGTTTTATTTATAGCCAAGTGCTTAGTCTATAGGGCTTAATATAAAAGCAAGAAGAAAGACAAAGGTATCTGGTTAGCTTTATAATAGCTATCCGGTTATAGGAAATTTGTCTTTTTACTCTTGAGCTGAGAATAAAAATTATAAATAATTTAAGTGACAGCTATTTTAAAGAAAAGAATAACATTTCTCAATCATTTTTAATTGAACGCATTCTATTTCTCTCTTGATATGGCCTAAAATAATCTACCAGGTTTTAAAGGAATAGATTTATTTCTTCACATGTGTGATTCATTCTTAAAAGACAAAACAACAGTATTTTATTTTTATTACTACCTGCTTCCTTGTCACCTATTTGGTGTCTTGCTGCACTTAAAATTACACGTGGGAGAGTTGTAGATTACAGCAGTCAAAATCTTGTTTCATGGAATTTTAGTAGTTTAGGAAATTTAGCAAACGCAGACACAAGCATTAACTTGCTTTTTTCAAAATAGTTCCCAAACGCTCTTAAGAAATGCCTGAAGGTACATTGGGAGAAGTTCAATGATGCCCCCAAGCCCACTGTGGGAGCCAAGTGCGAAACAAGTCTAGAGAATTGGCCACAAACAGCTGAGTGACAAGTTAAGATGAACACTCAGCCTACGGAGAGCCTGGGAACAGTTTTATAAGGAAGAGAGTCTAACCTTTGTCACCCATTCTATTCCAGGAAAAGAACAGGAAGCCACTTGGAATTATGCTCTTGCTATCTCCAGAGAAGACCACCACCTTCTCCTTTCAGACTTCCTCATTGGGGAGATAATCAGAGCCTAAGAAATTGTTGTCTTCTTACCTCAAGAGATCAATGTGCCTTTCTGAGCTCCCCTAGCTGGTACTTTGCCTTTCACTGGTGTGATATTCTTTGTGCAGTTTCTTACAATGTGTTAATTTAATTCATGCTGAAGTAATAATGGAAACTGACAGATAGCCTTTTCTTTTTAACTGGAACTTCCAGAGACCACAAATTTACCCAAAGAGTTAACTAAATTGGTTAGAATTTCAAGTGCTGTATCTCTGTATAGAATTGTCAAGGATGCCCTTCCATAATACTCCAATTTCAATTGAGTGTAATACTTGGGACGTTTGCCTTCTAGTTTTATATCCTTGATTCAAATTTAGAAGCAAACTTCTGATGTGTTATAGAAATTTCTCTTAAGATTGCCAACACCAGAGACAGCACACACCTCCCCCCACCTTGCCCCAACTCAGGACTGCTGTATTTTCTAGTTAAAAGAATATCTGCTGAGTCATTAAACAAAACAAAACATCAGTAAACAGTATTGAGCATTTAATAGTGGGTAAAAGCCTGATGTATCAGGATTGATAAGATATCGAAATATCTTATAGAAGGTAGAAACTCAGATTCTGGAGCCAGACAGACCTGGATTTGAATCTCTAGTCAAAGACCCACTTGATTTATGGCTTTGGCCAGTAGCTGAACTTCCTTAAGCCTCATTTCCTTAAAATGAGGACAGTATATAATATGAGGTGTGATAATTGTGAGGCTATAATGGGTTCATTTATGTAAATTACAGGGCTGGTTTATAGTAAGCCGTCACTTAATCTTAATTATTTTTAGTATCATTGAATTAAATGTCATTTGTACAATGGAAGAGTAAGAAAATCAAGGTTATTGACATTTAGATAATTAAATGCAGCAAAATATAGAGTTGACTATTCTTTTTATATCATTTTAAATGTGTCTAATATTTCTCAGTAACTACACAGAGAGAAAACTCTAAAATACACGTGGAATGAACAACAATGATGAAATATTACTAGTGAAATTCATTTCCTTCAACTATAACCTCCTTGTGGTTTCAGGAAAGGGATTATTTTAACCTCCTTGAAGAATGGAAGGAAAAAATCCTGCCCACATGCTCTACTAAAGAAAAATTTTGTCAGATTGTATTAGAGTATCTGTTTGATGTCATAAAAGACACTGAAATGGTGCAATTATGAACTCTCATCTCTGATATCCTATCATACAAGACTTAAACCAGCCGTAGAGAATTATCATTCTCTCTTTGCTCTATGCTAAGTCCAGCTCAGAATGAGAACTGGTCCAGGTATACGTTGGTTCTTTAGTGCCACCAAGACCAAAACACCTTTATCACAAGGAATAATTCCTGACCCCAATCGCCCTCAGGTTTTCTTTGCTCCCAATGCATTCTATTTTTATTAGGCAATTTAATTATTGAATGCCTACCATGTTCCAAACCCTGCACTAGGTGCTTTTGGCAAAGATGAGCAGGTTAAGCCATAATCCCTGCCATGGATGAGTTTAAAGCCTAAATAAAGAAGAAAACAAGTAAACCAATAAATGCACCATCTTCAGTGAACTGTTATCCATTTACATGGTAGAGAATCAGATAAAATCTAGTGTTTAAAAATTTAGATTTTATGTTGTACAGGCAGATGGTGTTTACTCTCAGTGATTGGGAAGGAGATTAAAGAAGACATCTGGGGTGCTGCTGATGTTCTGTTTCTTGGTCTGGGTGTAGATTTTACAGTTGTGTTCAGTCTGTGAAAAAATCAAGTGCATAGAGTGACACACTTATGTACAGTTTTCTCTTATATGCTATACACTCAATAGTCCTTTTTAAAAAATATAGACTTCTTTTTCCTTTGCACAGCCCAGACACTTAGGTACACATATTCCATAATCTCAACAAATATTTTAAAAATTGAATTATAATTATTATAATTTAAGTTTCTAAAAAATTAAATACAGAAGAGTCTTAACTGTTCTTCACAACCCTGAAAACAATCCGTATTTTGTAAATAAATTACTATGCTGAGTCTTCAGTTATGCTTCTGTTCATAATAATTTCAGTCTATTCAAAGCCTCTAAGACTATTCCCACATATTCCAGTGATATCATATTACCATAGCCATCCTAAAGAGCACCTCCCACCAGAAAAGTCAACACACCAGTTGCTCAGAAATTTCCATTTGGGTCTCTTATTTTTTGCACCTACCAACAGCTTACCTAATGATGCCTTGAGCAAACAAGTAATTGCATTCACTGTATCCTCTTGGTATTACACTGTATTAACATCCTTCATTTTTTTTTTCATGAAAATGTCATTTGTGGGTATGATTTACTTTTTAAAAATGCTCAATTTCCACTGCTGAATATAAAATGCATCCAACTCATGGAAAAAATATAGCACCAGGCAAAGCAGCCCCTTAAAATTGTTTTAAAATTAATTCCATAGATATCACATAATTTCCCCAATAAATATACTGTCAAACAACACATAGCAAATAGTGCTAAATTTACTCCTCTCTGCAGAGTTTAATCCTGTTGAATACATACCTCCTTGAATTTTCCTTAGATTTCATGCCACAGATTCATCTTATCTCTTACTCCTCCCAAGCCCACATTCTAGGCTTCTCTTTCTCTATCCTTGACGACAAATAAGATTCTCTAATATATATTAATCTCTGGAAAGCACTTGTTTATTTCCTAAGTTTCAACCGCAGAACTCATGCAAGTCTACACCTATTCTGTACATCCTTTCTGTCTATGTGAACAAGTATTGCCATGGTTTTCAGAGCATGACCTTTAGCTCTACCATCCAAACCCAAGTGACAACCAGAAACCCCAACCATTGCCAGCTCAGCATATACAAAACCCACCTGTACTCTCTTGCAAGCTGCTTCTCTCCTCCTCCACCTGTCACCCTGTCCCCAACCCACCCTCTTGGTTTTCTATATTGGTAAATGACAGCCCCTCTCCTGCAAAACCTTCCAATATCCTTCTTACTCTACCTTTGTTGGCTAATTTCCTCCACACTGTTATCTCCTACCCCATTCTTGGCAACCCCTAACCCTGTGTCCCTACAGTCAAAATATATATTGCGATGCGCTTAACGCTGTTCTTTTACTCATTCATTCATTCACTTTTTTGTGCAGCTAATATGTGCTGAGTAACTACCCTTGCTAAGCTTTGGATTCTCAGAGATAAATAAGACACATTCTTTTCTATGATGATACTGTCTCAAGATGGAGACTATATGACATATATTCTGTAGTAGAGAGTTTAAATGCCTTTGTAGTTCATATAAATGTTCTTCCCAATCTGGGCTCTCTCTCCAAACCTCTCCTGCTTCATTTGCTGCATTTCCCTGGTGTGTGTCCTTCACTGCAGGCACCCAGAACTACATAGGGGTCTCCAATGATCCTTTCCCTTATGCTGCTGTGCCTTTGTGCCCTCTGTCTGAAATGTCCTTCTCCACCTTGGTAGTCCAGCAAACTGATTTGGGAACTATTTTCTGGCCTCCTCAGACAGTTGGCATCTGTCCTCTGTACTCAATAACATCTTGTGCAGGTTTAACATTTATCACACTATTTACTAATTATTGATTTTCACTTTTGCCTTTCCTACTAGATAGTGAGGTGCATGAGAGCGGTGATTGAATCTCCTGTGCCCTTCGGGTTGATTGAACAATAATCATATACTTGGGAATAAGAAAATTATTAAGAACACAGCCCAGGGAGTCAAACAGACATGGATATAAATCCCAGATCCACTCAGTAATAACCACATAACCTTGAGAAGTTCCTTGTGTTCCCTGAGCCTCAGTTTCCTTATCTGTTCAAGGGAATAACAATGTGGATTTTAAAGTATCTGTGAGGACTCAACAAGATCATGCAAATAAAGTGTTAGCTTTAGTGCCTGATCCATAGTAGATTCTCAATAACTTTTGATTATTTTTATTATTATGCCTGAAAAGTGGTGGTGACATATGGTACCCTTTATGTTTTACAGTTGTGCTCAGGTGGTTAAAAAAACAAACGATGGAAGGGGAAACGAAGTAATTTTTAATAATTTACTTTGTATCTATCATACTTTGGATATGTTATCTCAGTGATTTTCCCAACTATTTGGGGGAAATAAGGGATATTACTGACAATTTATATATCAAAAAACTGAGTCTCAGAAAGCAGAAGTGACTCCTCCAAGGGCATAGAGCTTCAGTTATAAGACACATTGTCTTAGTCAGCCTAGGCTGTCATAAAAAAATGCCACATCTGGATGGTTTAAAAAATTAAAAAAAACATTTCTCACAGTTCTCGAGACTAGGAAGTCCAAGGCCAAGATTTAGGGAAACTCAGGACCTGGTAAGGACCCTCTTCCTGACCTCTGGATGGCCATTTTCTTGTTATGGTCTCATATGTCAGCAGGAGAAAGAAAAATCTCTCTTCCTCTTTGTATAAGCCACTAATATCAGAGCCCCATTCTTATGATCTCATTTAACGTTGGTTACTTCCCAAAAGCCCTATCTCAAATACAGTCACATTGGATTAGGACTTCAACCTATGAATTTGGGGGGACACAATTCAGTCCATAGTACTCATGTTCTTTCCACTGAATTCACCATCATAAACACAAGATGAACCAACATGAACAGAGTTCATTAGTGTAATCCATAAAAGCAAAAGTTCTGATTCCGACTTTCCCAAAAGCTTGAAGCTTTTAGCCATTGTCTCTTTATTTTATACCCTATTACTAGAGTTTCTTGATCATCCAAAGTATAAAATAACTATTGTAAAGCCAACAGTAGATGTATGTCATGTGCTATCCATCCAAAAGAAGCATTTTTAAGAGACAAATAATTTAAGACAAAAGACATTCTGGAGCATGGGTTTGAAAATATGCAGCTGTTTGGGGCACCTGGCTGGTTCAGTTGGTAGACCGTACAACTCTTTATCTCAGGGTCATGTGTTCAAGCCCCACATTGAGCATAAAGCTTACTTTAAAAATTTTTTTATTTTTTAAAAAAGAAAATATATGGCTCTTTAGGACAGTTACTGGGGGCAGGAGTTTGGGGTTGGGGTGGGAAGGAGCTGTAGAAACTAGAGAAACAGGCTAGAATCTCTGTGGGATGATTGTGTGGGATGATTGCGAATCACCCTACACACTGGTGGTCTGGTGCTGATAGAGTAGAGAAGAATTTTGGAGAAAGAGTTGAGTCAAAAGGAGTCTACTAAGTGTACCAGAGTTATAAATACTGTGGATGTAATAGAAAAAGCAAAAAATGCCTGCCCAGGTTGGACTCCTGCGTTTCACCCAACACCTCACTGCTACTTTACCTCAGTTCTTTGAAATACAGCTCCTATGGCAAGGCTTCTAAAGTGCACTCACATTAAAATACAGAATAAGTAATATTGGATCACCCTTTGATATTGAAGGGAAAAGAAAAATTGCTAGGTTGCCCAGGTAGGTATCCTGACAGTAAGGATAATAGAAGAGAATCTCTCTAGTCTCAGAAAGCCCCACTTGAATGAGTATACTGGCAAAGTAAGGAGACCTCAACAAATGGGTTGAAAGTCAAATGGCAATTGGTTCCTTTTTTTTAAGATTTTCTTTTTTTTTTTTCTTTTAAAGATTTTTATTCATTTACTCATGAGAGACACAGAGAGAGAGGCAGAGACATAGGCAGAGGGAGAAGCAGGTTCCCTGGGGAGGAGCCTGATGTGGGACTTGATCCCAGAACCCCAGGATCACAACCTGAACCAAAGGCAGAAGCTCAACCACTGAGTCACCCAGGTGCCCTCATTTGGTTCCTTTTTGAAAAACAAAGCATATAGCCGCCTCGTTAATTTCTTTTCTTACAATAGAAGAAGAAAAGATGGTAAGATCTGAAGCCTACCACCCTGATTTCCTCTGACTCTCTACCACTTGTTTTGGGTTTTTTTTTTTAAAGATTTTGTTTATTATTCATAAGAGACACACAGAGAGAGAGGCAGAGACATAGGAAGAGGGAGGAGAAGCAGGCTCCATGCAGAGAGCCCAATGTGGGACTCCATCCTGGGACTCCGGGATCACGCTCCAAGCCAAAGGCAGATGCTCAACCACTGAGCCACCCAGGCATCCCTCTACCATCTGCTTTTTGTAAGAGTAAGATTGTGGTCATCATTTTGCAATATACATAAATCAAACCATCATATATGCTTAAACTTACACAGTGATATATGTAAATTGTTTTCCAATAAAAGTGGAAAAAAGTAAAAGAGTAAACAATGGAAGCATAATTCTCATCTATCATGGAATGAGCAAATAACTTGTGCAATATGCACATAATGGGATATCAGGTATTAGTGAGAATAGACAAATGAAACCTACCTTGTGACAATATGGATTTTTTAAGACCTTGAAAATGTTATGTTAACCTCAGAAACATAATTTTTATAAAATAAAATCTTTTAAAAAAATAAAAATGGAGGCACATGTCTTCCTCTCCTGCTTCTTAATCTGCCTTCTGATCACATGTGTTTGCTTAAGGACAATTCATTAAGTTGTACACTTATGATCTGTGCACCACTATATATGTTATATGTCAAAGAAAGTTCCAAAATTTAAAAACACCACTTCTTGGGTGTATACCCAAGAGAATTGAAACAGGAATTCAAATAGATCTTCATATATCTGTGTTCATAGCAACATTATTTATAATAACCTAACAATTGAAATAATCCTGATGTCCAATGACAGATGACTGGATAAACAAATGTGGTATATCCATACAATGGAATATTATTCAGCCTTAAAAAGGAATGCCATTCTGATACATGCTACATTCTGGAAGAAATTTGGAAATATTAGGCTAAATGAAATAAATCAGACACAAAGGGACAAATATTGTATGTTTCTATTTGCAAAATGTTTTAGTTTGGGCTTCTACAATGAAATACCATAAACATGGTGGCTTATAAACAACAAATACTCATTTCTCATAATTCTGGAGATGAGGAAGTCCAGTTCAGAGCACTGAAAGATTTTGTGTCTGATGTGAGCCCACTTTTTGGTTCAGGGAGAGTCATCTTGCTGTCTTCTCACATGGCAGAAGGGACAAGGTAGCTTTCTGGAGCCTCTTTGGTAAGGGTACAATACAATTCATGATGGTACCAATACAATTCATGATGGTACAGTCTACCAAAGGCCCATCTCTTGATACCATCATATTGGGGACTAGTATTTAAACATATGAATTTGGGAGGGACAAAAATATTCAGTCTATTGTATATGAGGTACCTAGAGTGGTTAAACTCGAAGAGACTAAAAGTAAAACAATATTTATCAGGGGCTGAGGGGAGAGAGAAATGGGAATTATTATTTTGTGGATATGGAGTTTCAGTTTGGGATGATGAAAAAGTTCTGGAGATGGACAATGATGATGGTTGCACAATAATGTGAATACATTCAATGATTAATGACACTGAATTGTTCATCTAAAAATGGTTTTACATATATTTTACCGTAATAAAAAAAGTAAAAAGCAAAACAAAAATGGAGGCCCATATCTTCTTCTCTTTTTTTTAAGATTTTATTTATTTATTCATGAGAGACACACAGAGAGAGGTAAAGACATAGGCAGAGGGAGAAGCAGGCTCCCTGTGGGACCTGATCCAAGGACCCCAGGATCATGACCTGAGTGGAAGGCAGATGCTCAACCACTGAGCCATACTGGCGTCCCTTCTCTTCTCTCTCAATGAGAACTTGCCTACCTGTTTACAGGATCCTGAGACAAATTCTCACATATTTCCTCCAAGTTGTTTCTTTTCAAGGCCACACAGTTTCCATTCTCAGGATCCATCACTGGGATGCCCTTCTGCCCTTGGCCGTATTTTTTACCTCAAGGCTACATGTCAAAATTTCCCTGGGCTGCCTCTATTTCTGCTTTAGGAGTAGAAAAGAAAATCTTTAGAAGAATCTATTTGTTTAATATGATCAAGAGATTTGCGTTATTAACCACTATACATGAATGTCTTATATATGTTACATCATTTCCACACCAATATTCTAAAGTCTACTTCTTGCAGTGAAAACCCTGGAAACATTGAGCTAATTTATTGTGTCTCTGAGTATAATACAATTCATTGACCAAACTTTGAACATTTATTTATACCTCCCCTATTTGTAAACAGACCTAAGACTAACTTTAAATGGCTAAATTCACAAAAGAATAATCTGGAAACAATAGTTAGAATACTTTGTCATGTTATTTTCAAACAATACCAAAGACCTATTCAACTGAGCTAATACTCATTTATTTTTATCTGTATAATATCAAAAAACTTTGACCAAATTTTTCAGAGTTTATTAATATTTTCACTGAATTTCCAGATGTTTTGCTTTCACATATTGGTGTCACTATATATCTTTATTTTCCCGTTACACTATGATTCCTATGTATAGTTTATTGCTGGGGGATAGCTACAGGGCAGGACAGATATTAAAACTATAGAGGATCTCATAAGATGTGAAGCTGAATATCTTTTTTTTAGATTAGGTAACCTTTTTATAGCTTTGAGGGAAAACATGGATAGTACTCCTGTGTGTGTGTATGTGTGTGTACATTGACAAATAATTCTTTTATATTGAGAATGAGCAAAACCTGCCAACCATTGCAAGAAAACTCTAGAAGTTTTGGGCTTTTTTAATTTATAAGTCTGCCAGGGATCTTCATTATATATACATATATCCCAATCATATATAACCTCAGATGAATTAATACAGACTACTGATTAAGAAGGTAGAGTTTTATAAGGTCATGAGATCAAGTCCCACATCGGCCTCAGTGCCGAGTCGGCCAGAGACTCTCTCTCCCTCTTCTTCTGTACCCCTTACCCACTGTGTGCACTCTCACTATTTCAAAAATAAGTAAAGGAAACTTAAAAAAAAAAAAAAGAAGGTAAAGTTTTACTCTCAGCTCTGACCTTTCCTAGCTTTTCTCAGTTTCCTCATCTGTATTACAGTGATAAAAATTACTGCTTCCTTATGGAATGTTGAATAAAAAAGACTCGACACTGTAACACACTCCTTTTATGTTACTGTTCATGCGGAGAATCAGGAAACTTGTCATTTTTAATCATGAAATAACTTCTACATCACCGACTTTGGGTCATCGTTCTCAGTTTAAATAAGCAATCCACTTTTCAGTGTGGTTGTTATTTCAAAGGAGCAACATTTCATAGGCAGACTCTAGCCTGTTCAGAGAAGAACAAAGAAGACAGAATGGTTGGAGCAGAACAAGGATAGGGAGCTACGGCCATGGCAGGAGCTATAGTCAGAGCGGGAGGCAGAGAGTAGAGCCAACAATTCCGTTTTGTTCACAATATAGGCAGCAAAGCCAGGTATTTGGAAAAGCATGAATCTGGTAGCATTTTATTACTACACTACACTCTCCTACTAATTCATCCCTTTTAGAATGATGACATGTTCTACTTTAATTTTAATGACTTAATAATTCACCGCTTGAATTCGCCCATGGGAGATCATAATACCTCTTTTTCTTCGTTGTTGCAGGTGGTGTATTTGTTCCACTACCACCATTTGGAACTTGATAGAAGTTTTTAGTTTTTAATTGTATCTTCTTCTGGTTCACCTGGATGGCATGAATTTGCTTTATTTAGGTTAAGAGGCAAAACGTTTTTCCCAAATGAAGTCTCTACAGTCCAGGTTCCTCAGTGACGGGTAGACTCCAGCTCCTTGGTGTAGGGAATGTAAAATCTCTGAACCTTCACTAAACCAACAACTGTTTGTTTGTTTGCTTGCTTGCTTGTTTTTAATATCTCTGGTTACTTGACTCTGTCCCTTCTTTTTCTTAGAACAAAGAACTCTGGGATTCAGAGGCAAACATATATCCTTCTGTCCAGCTCTCAGATTTTAAGTCCTGTATTCTACTGAACAAGATGAAATTGTTCTAAAGTAAATCAAAACTAGCTTGTCAGAAGCTTGCTTCCGTGTTTCTAATGGTCTCTGGACTAATAAGCAGCATCTAGATGGCATTTCTCAGTGTCTCAAACCATATTAAAACTTCCTTTTTGTGGAACAACTAGATCTTTGCCTGAACTTTATTACCTGCCCAAGGACTTCAAGAGCTTCAAAATATATACCCTTTGGAAACTGTGTTGTATTCATTTTTTTTTTCTCATATTGGAGTTTTGTTTTTCAAATAGTTCAAAAATAATGAAGAACTTGTTTTAAATATACATTCAACTTTTCATCTCAATATCTCCATCATGAGTGGACACAGTATCTTAGGGAGTTTAGACAGTTTCCTCGACTTAGTTATAGCCCTAATAATCATAAACTGAAATTTTATAAAAATTCTCCTTTTATTTGGTCTACCTTGGTTCTTGAGTTAACCATTTTATAATTCATGAAAGTAGCAAATTCTTGTAAATATTTCAGATACTATAGTTCTATATGAGGTTAAAAGTGTCCCTAATCTCAAAAGGAAATATTTTTAATTCTTTGGTGTCATTCTAGATCTTTTCCTACACATATACTCAATCAGAGTATCAGCATATATTCATTACAATTCTGTTTATCTACCCTATTTTTCCTTCCTCCATCCTGTATCCCACTCCTATCCTCAACCCCAATTCAATCAGTCATGCAAAATTTATATTTCTTTTCTTCTGGATTCTTTTTTTCTTTTTAAAGATAAAAGCAAAAGTGGCTCCAATGCAGTTTCCTCTAGTCTTTTAAGCTAATTTAAAGTCACGTAAGAAGTTATTTAGATATGTTTTAAGAAGTCAGAAGAAGAAATCTTTGAGGTTTACTGGAGCAGGGAGCACAATTTCACTCCAAAATAAAGGATAGATGTCTACGGAATAGGAATATGTGAGGGACCCCTGCTGTCCAGGCTCACCATCCTAGCACCTTCACTTCCCAGGATGACTGCATGAGTTCCTCTACAAGGGCAGTGTCCCCTAACAAGTGTTTCTGCTTCAGTAAGTATTTCTCTGCCCTACATGTACAAGAGCAGAAAGACACCATATTTCAAATGTTTATCCCTCCCCTGGAAAATAAATGATCAGTGTTGACAATTAGATCTTCCACCTACATGTGGGACAGTAACTAGTTAAAGGAGAACAGGACTCAATGCAGCTGCAATTGAATTGTCCATAAGACAGGGAGGATGGGGTCTAGAACCTGACTTAACTACATACAATGACAATCAATGACTGGGTATTTCTTATATATCTGAGATGTTGGCTGGGATAGTCTCTAAATATTGATGTAGAGTTAGGGCATATGCTTCATTTCATTATGTTTGCTTTTGACAACAAAACCAGGATCATACCATGCTTTTTTTTTTATAAATTGGCTTTGCAAATAATAATTACCGAGATCTTTCCATGACTGTATATTCTGTTTCATACTTCACCCATTTCGCCAGAATAGATGGTTCATATGTGTCAAAAAAAAAAAAATGACAGATTAGGTAAAACGAAGATAAAGTAGTTCTTTTAATTGCTTCTAGTTTATTTTATTTTACTGATTTGATTTTTCACAGTTAAAATTTTAATGCATCTGGATTTGTATTATGGTTCAAGTGTGGGACCTACGGTGAATACGAGTGGTTACTCGCTTGTTTCCACACTTTTCCCTTGGTGCTTAGTAATGTCACCTTTATCCTTAAGGAAACCTCCTCATCTTTGAATGCTTGCTTCTAACTTCTGGTCCATTAGTGGCAAATTGCTCTGCCTTAATTATTATATGCTTTATGATAAGTCTAGATAACTAGTAAAACAAAACTTCACTTAAGATTTTTCTACCAGATTGCCTTATTTGTAATTACCTAAATATTGTCTATATCCATGTTTATATTCGCCCTTTCTTATTCTTAGTGTTATTCTTAGTGTTTAACTCTTTTCTTTCTTTTTTCGTTGATGTGACTTTCTAGAAGATTTTCCACTGTTTGGTTTTGCTTCTGGTTTCAACTGGCTTTTTTTGTCTACTCAGTAAAGCCACTTTCAATTTTATTTTAAAAGCTTTTTTTTTTTTTTTTTTTTTTTTAGTTTTTCCGTGTTTTTTCCTCTTTCATTAATTTTTCCTTTAAAAATTCTTTGTTCCTCAGGGGAAATTTAAAAAACATAAAATCAAATTATAAATGACATAAAACCAAGTTACAAACGTTAACATGATTTCCCCTTTCATAATGTACACATATATCAAATCATCACGTTGTACACTTTAAAATCTTACAATTTTCTCAATTGCACTTCAATAAATAATAATAGTGCTCACTTCAGCAGCACATTTACCCAAATTGGAATTATACAGAGAAGATTAGCATGGCCCCTGCACAACAAGAATGACATGCAAATTCTTGAAGCATTCCATATTTTTCATTAATAAAATAAATATGCAAATAAATAATAATGAAATGAAAGCATTAAGAAGAAAACATGATTCTAAAACATTAATAAAGAAAATATCTCATGTCAAGAGTAAACTTCTTTTTAAATTCTCTTAGTAAGCTTTACCAATTGAACTATGCTAGTAAGTAGATCTGCAATGAGCTTACGAGCAGATGGCCTTCTACTGTAGAATTTGAAGATCAACAAAAATAATCCTGGGTGGCTCAATGGTTGAGCATTGCCTTTGGCTCAGGGCATGATCCCGCTGTCCCGGGATCAAGTCCCACATCAGGCCCCCTGCATGGAGCCTGCTTCTCTCTCTGTCTCTGTCTCTGCCTCTCTCTGTGTCTCTCACGAATAAATAAATAAAATCTTTAAAAAATAAAATAACCCTTCCAAAAATATCTCCTCTGCTACCTAAACTCGGCATTACATTTCATTTCTATGAAAATCAACATTCAACTATAAGGTTCATGGTTACTGGATACCCAGAGTGGTTGTTCCTCTCAGCAATGGCTCTCAGACTTCAGCATTCCACAACAATGACTGAGAAAGCTCATTCAAAAGACAGATTGAGAGGGTTTAATATGGTGCCCAAGAATCTCACATTTAAATAGCTATTTCAGTTGATTCAGATAGCAATCATCCTAGAACCACTTTCTGAAAAATACTGCTGTAGAAGATAAATAGTTACCCATTCATTTATGGAAACAATCTCAGAGCTCTCTCTCTCTCTCTCTCTCTCTCTCTCTCTTTCTCTATCTCCATTAGCCCCTTTCTACTGGTGGATAATATAAGAGAAAGGACAGGAAAATCTCAGAGGGAGAAGCATTAGTGTGATGACATCTAACAGGAAACAGTTTTAAAGGTGCCAGATCAAGAAAGGATACAAATTATTTGAGTTTTGGGCAGCACTGTCCAATAGAATTTCCTGCAATGGTGGAAAATTTTTATATGCACACACTCCAATACAGTATCGACTAGTTATATGACTTTTGAGAGTGTGAAATGTGGCTAGTCTAGCTGAGTAACTGAATTTCAAATTTCAAATTCTATTTAATTTAGTGAGTTTTAATTGAAATGTATATAGTCACATGTGATAGTGGCTATCCTATCCAACAGCGCAGGACTGGAGCTTTCTCTAGGGCTAGGATAGAGACATAGTGAAAAGAAAGTTGGTACTAAATTAAACTATTTCTAATTTACAATTTTACCAAAGGTCAGCTTGATTATTTAGGATCACAGTATCTAATCTTGATATCATGCTACCAGGGAAAGTTGTAAAATCGGCAAAATGTATTTAACTAATAGTTCCTCTATCATTCTGCCAGTCAAATAAATTGCTTTCAATACAAAAAACCATTGAAGTGTATTTTCAAGAAATCTTAGTGACAGTTTGGCAAATGATAGGCAGAAGAAAAAATATTAGTGGTAAATATCCTTAGTATATTCTTCAAAGTCTGTCAAACTAAATTTTCAGTGGTCATTGAAAAATTTATTTTGAGTTTAGAAAATTTAAAAAGATTTTTGAGTGGGGAAATTTTATTAGTAATGGTGTTAACACTTACAGAACACTGACCAGATGAAAGGGAGTGTGCGGAGTACTCTATATACACATTATTTGACTTAACCCAGATGGCACCAACACATTGCTATTAATTCCTTTTTGAGATGAAAGAACCAAAAAATCAGAGAATTTAAGTAGCTTGCTCAGAGTGGCACAGCCAGTCAAGTTGAAACAAGCTCAGAAAAAAAATCTCTTTGCCTCCAGATCATTATGTTATACTTCCTCTTTCCATTTAATCTTAAAATAGGGAATTTGGCCAAAAAAGTTCCTCAGGCATTTAGTATTTTTAAAAATCAATTCTATTGTGTGATGACTAAAACAATAAAATTTGAAATGCTAGTAAATTGTTCTAATGCTAATACTGTCTCTAAGGATGGCGATTTCTACCAAGAGCACATCCTTCTATTTTACTGAGCACCTTGGTAAGTTGCAGCTTTTGATGATGAGACTGAGGTGAATTCCAGAACTTGAGGGCTGGGGAAGCCTCCCTTGAAGAGTGGGAAGAAACAGGGGCACCTGGGTGGCTCAGTGGTTGAGCAGCCTGCCTTTGGCTCAGGTCCTGATCCCAGGATCCTGGGATCAAGTTCCACTCAGGGTTCCTAGCAGAGAGCCTGCTTCTCCATCTGCTTATGTCTCCACCTCTCTCTCTGTATCTCTCATGAGTAAATAAATAAAATTCTTTTAAAAAGAAGAAGAAAAAAGAATGGGAAGAAACAAATTCCTAAGGCGGTTCTGAGGTAGGGAATGAGAGATGGAATTGAGGAGGAAAGAGAAAAAAGAAGAATCATTGAGTTTTAAGAGAATAAAGCCAACATGGGTTAAAAGGCTAGTGATATTCCTTTGTGGCTGGTGGCTCAGGGACATTTCAAAATCAGACAAAGCTCATGCCCAGTTTAGTTACTTTGCTACCATATAAACCCCACCTCCTCTCCATCTTCCCCAGTTTAAGCTTTAGTAAGTATCACTCAATTCGCTAGTGTTCCTGAGATTCTTGCTTTATTTTGTTTCATTTTGATTTTGAGAAAACTTAGTTTCAGTTCTATGTTAGTTCAGAGATCTGGAAACCTAAAAAATGCAAACCTCTCCTGCTGACCCATCTTCCACTCCAATAATTCATGTTACAAAGAATGAGCATTTCCTCAAGGCATAAAATTTGGTGTTCAAGTCTATTTATATGGCTCTTGGAGAGCATAAGGCCTCAGCTGAGATCCAGATAACATTTTAATTATATATACGTTTATCATTCTCAGTAGGATGAGATAGCCACCCAATTGCTGGCCCTGAAACCTCTAATGGGTGGATGCAGACCAACAGTCTTTTCTGACAAAACGTGAAATCCAGATACGTCAGAACAGATACAAAGGTTATCCAGTTCAATCTCCTCTTTGATACTTGGATGCCTCTTGAAACTTCTTACCATGATAGTGTTTGTTTGTTTTCTTTGAACTCTTCCAGTTACAGAGAACTCAAGGACTCCCGCAATAGCATATTTCACCCAAGGAACTTAGCTTCTCATAATCATAATTTTATTTTTTTAGAGCTATATTGAATTACTGAAATTTCTGGTCTGTGTGACTGTCAGTAACCTCAGACCCCTTCCCCTCTCCCACCCCAGTTAACACATCCCTAATTCCATCGACCATTTCCCTTTGGATATTTTGCAAGGACTTTAGTCATCCTGAATACTCATCCTGGAATATTTTCAGCTTTTACGTGATCCTTAAATTATGATATCCAAATTCAAATAAAATTACAGGAATGATCTGACCAGCACAGTATAGACCTGGTTTACACCACCATTTCTATGCATCCACCAATCTCAGAACACAATCTAAGCTTTAGTTTAGTTATTCTTTGACAACCATATCTAATGGCTTAAGGGTAATGTCCATTTTTTTGTGTTGCCACTTAATCCTAATTATGAATCTGACTAATATTTTTTGCACTATACAGAAGAATCTTTGCAGCATAAAGGAAAGAGCATGAACTTCAAAGTTAGAGTTACCCATTTGCATTCAGTCTACATCATATTAGCTCTGTGACCTTAAAAAAGCTACTTAACCTCTCTGAGATTTGGTTTCAGTGTTTGGATAAGAGTATGATAATGTCTAGTTGTTTAGTTTTATCGTGAGCCTTAAATGAACTATATTTGTGAAATAACTAGCATGATGTCAAAGTTCAGCTCTCTTCTCTTTGCTGCAGCATGTTATTTTGACCCAGGCTCAAGCTCATCAACATTTTTCTACATTAATTTCCTAATTCATTGAATTAGCTATTCTTCTCAAGATTTCAGCATCTATGAAATTTAACATGCTTTCAAAATTCTCATCTAGGTTATTGAAAATAATGCTAATAGGACAAAACAAATAGTGATGTTTTCTAGTAACATATTTTCCAAGTTTGTGTTAACCAATCTTTTACTGATCAGAAAAAAAAAATTGGGAAAAATAAAACATCTGAATTTCAATGAAGTACAAAGCACAAAGCACAAACTTCTCATTCACAAGATAGTCGTATAAAGACTGGATGTTGGGCAGCCCCAGTGGCTCAGCGGTTTAGTGCCACCTGCAGTCCAGGGTGTGATCCTGGAGACCCGGGATTGACTCCCATGTCGGGCTTTCTGAATGGAGCCTGCTTCTCCCTCTGCCTGTGTCTCTGCCTCTCTCTCTCTCCTCTCTGTGTATTCTCATGAATAAATAAGTAAAATCTTTAAAAAATAAAATAAAAAAAATAAAGACTGGATGTTGTAATATTGGGTAGAATCCAAATGCTTCCTACATATCATCTCATTTAATGATCATATCAAGTTTTTGTATTAGACTAAAAAGATATTATCATCCCCATTTTACAGGTGAGCTTAGATGCCACACAAATAAAATTTCACATTTTTTCTTCAATAACTACAAATCTTCATTTCAGTTACCCATTCTAGAATGTTATCTAAAATATGAAAAGGTTTGTAGTTTATTACATCTACTTCTCCTACATAGAAAAAAATGCAATTAATTCATTTACTACCTATTAATCATCTACTTATGTCTGACACTGTCCTAGATATAGAGGAAAGCAGCAAACCAAGGTCTGTGCATTCATGGGTATTTTGGTGGAATTGAAAGACAAGAAACAGACACACCATAAGAGACTCTTAACTATAGGAAACAAACTGAGGGCTGCTGAGAGGGAGGTGGGTGGAGTGATCGGGTAACTGGATGATGGACATTAAGGAGGGCATGTGATATATTGAGCACTGGGTGTTATATGCACTAATGAGTCACTAAACTCTACCTCTGAAACTAATAATACATTATATGTTAATTAAATTTAAATTAAAAAAATAAAGTTTGCTTTATATGAAATTTTAAAAATAATTAATTTTAAAAATAAATAATATAAGTGACATAGTTACTGAAAAAGAAAAATAAAATATGGAAATGGATTATGCAGTGACATGAGTGATGGCCATCATGCCACTTTAGTCAAGAATAGTGGGTTAGGAGCACCTGAATGGCTCAGTTGGATGAAAGGCTGACTCTTGTTTCAGTTCAGGTCATGATCTCAGGGTCTTGGGATCAAGCCCTGCACTGGGCTCCACACTCAGTGGTAAGCCTGCTTGAGGATTCTCTCTCCCTCTCCCTCTGCTCCTCCCCCCATGCTCACACTATCTCTCTATCTCTCTCAAAAATAAATTAACGAATCTTTTTTTTTTTTTGTAATGGTTGGAAGAACTCTTTGATAAGCTGCCATAGGTGTAGAGACCTGTAGAAGCTGAGCATATGTGGGGAAACTGGATTGCAGCCAGTGGAGTTAGCAAGTTTAAAGATACTAAAGGGGAAGTATGTTTGGCTTGTTTAAAGAAAAAAGGCCAGTAAGACTAGATTGGAGAAAATGAGAAAATTATGATCGTGGTAGTAAATAGAACAGAGTGGGGACCACACCAAGTGCAGGCTTCTAGGCCATAAGAAAAAGTCTGGATTAAGCATCAAAGATACTTGACCAGAGGAGTGACATACCTGACATATTCTTTAAAAGGATCCCTCTGGCTGCTGTGGGCTGAACCAGCAAGGGTAGAATAAGGTAGACCAGTGGAGAGCTATTGTAATAATCCAGATAAGACATCATGATATTCAGACTACAGTGATAATGATGAAGGTGGTAAAAAGTGCTCTGTGTTTTGACATTTTAAGGCAATGCCTCTGGATTTGCTACTGGTATTGCATGTGGGGTGTGGGAGAAAGAAAATTGTCAAGAATTATTTTGTCCTGAGTAACAGGAAGAAGAGTTGCTTGTTACTGAAGTTGAGAATCTGTAGGAGGAATCACAGATTTTAGAAGTTAAAAATCAGGAGTTTGTTTTGGATATGTTAAGCTTTGGATATCTATTGCATAAGCCTACCTGGAGTAGGCCTCTTTGTAGGAGTCTGGAATTTAAGTCTGGAGAGTTCCGTGCTATAAGAAAAAAAAAAAAGAATGTCCAGAGAATGGATGATATTTAAGGCCATGGGAGTGGATGTGGTCACTTAGTGAATGAAAGGAGAAAGAGAAAAAAAGGATAGAAGACCAGATCTGCAACATTTCCACACAGCCAAGATGAGGAGGATTGATAACCGAGACAAGGTGGAGTAGTCAGCGAAGTAAAGGCAAGATGAAGAAAGTGTCACAAACGTTAAATGTGGTTGCTTGTGTCACACACAATTTCCCAATAACATTGACAGTAGTTCTTTGATCTCATCAGTTGGTCTTCCCAGGATTCAAAGCCAGAATACTTGAACTTGTTTAGAAAAGTTGGATGCTCTCTTATAATTTGTCAGCCATCTTGCGGTTCCTATACCAGGAATATTCTCTTGAAGGTTAGACCTCAATGCATGCTTCAGTGCTCAGGCTTCCCCAGCTTGAGCAACTGTGGCTGTATTTAGCTTTGACCCTTCTTTCATCTCAAATCCTTGTATTAGCTAAAACCAAGCTCTTATTCCTCATCACTGCCACCCATGGAGCAGAGCTAGACCTGTTATTCCCAGGAGACAAATAACAGAAATAAAGATTCTAGTTCATAAGTTTATAAATAACCAATTGTGGTGCTAAAGGCTAAATACATTTACACATGTGTAGTCACATTGCTTTTTGTTTGCCAACCTCATTTTATATAACCTGGACCAACAAAACCAACAAGAGAGGAAACACACAGGTATAAGGTCAATTCAAGGGTTCAACAAAGTGCTCGAAATGATAGAATCAGCAGATAAAATGCTTCACAGGTTGCTAAGATACCTTAATCTGGGAAAAGAATCAGAATTAAGTTTTTGTTAAGAGGTTTATCATTCCCTATCCTGATCCTTTGATAGAGATAGTCTATAGGAATCTTAGCTTTGCAATTATATAGCCAGTGTAATTGGGAAAAAGTTAGAAAAGGGGTTTGAACAGAAAGATAATAGTTTAAGAATTTGAGAAGTCACTTGGGGAGAGTTAGGTCATCCTGAAATTGCTTTAGGCAAGTGTAAGCTGTTTAGAAGATTTTCTCTTTGTGAAGGAAAAAAAACTAAGCAATAATATTCTCCTCTGTGCTTCTGCACCTGATGGGCTAGTACTGGTTGAGTAAAACAGTTCTAAAATCAATTAATTAAGAATAAAGTGATATTAATAAATCTTGCTTTCATCTACCCTTTATAAGGAATTCTGATTTTGTATGTTGTACATGCTGCTACTCCCGTAGAGTGATTTAATTTGCTTTATACTTGGTAAAGGAAAAAGAGGCTATTTCAGTCCTCATTCATTCAAGGCAGTGTCAATAGAAAAAGTATGCAACCAAATTGCATACTTTGAAGATTTTTAAATAAATTTTCATAGACCTTTCAGAGAATTGTAAAACAAAGAACTCTCACACACCCTTTATTCAGATGTAATTATTTACAACTTCCCCCAGTTGCTAGGTATTTATTCTCTTTCTGTATTTCTCTCAAGCCTTGGATGAGAGAGACTTCTCTCAATAGATGAATGAGAGAAAGAGACAGAAGGGACAGGTATGAGTGTGTTTCTTTGTGAAAGTGACTAATGTCTCTAATGCTTCATTGTATATTTCCTGAGAACAAAGACATACTCATGCATAACCACAGCACAAAATTGAGACATTTGACATTTATACAGTATTATGATCTAATCTAATCCACAGACTACATTCAAAGTGCGTCAATTCTTCCAATAAAATACTATATATATAAAGATTTTAAGTTCTTACCAATCCAGGATCCATTCTAGGATGTCATTTTAACTTTAGGTATGATATCTTTTTAATCTCTTTTAATGTGGAATATTTCCTCAGTCTTTATGTATCATAAATGACCCTGACATTTTAGGCCAGGGTTTTTAATAACCATAGAGATGTATAATATATGAAATATAAATGGAGTTACATAGTTGTATCCATTGAGAAGGGCTGGAAATAATGATATTCAAATAACAAGGTGCACACATAGCACCCAGATCTTGGTTTCTAAATATCATTTCCTACTAAAAAGAACCACAGTCCTTTAGAGAAATAAGTGATTATGATACTGGAGCTTATATTCTACTGGAGTGGGAAAAATAAATAAGAAATAAATATATTACATAAGATAATTACAGACTTGAGAGGTGTTATAATGAAATTAAGATGACATGATAACAAGTGAGAGAGGTCAATTTTTGTTATAGTGGGTAGAGAAGGACTCCTTGAGTAAGTGTCATTTAAGTTGAAATCCAAAGAGGAATAAAAAGGTCAGCCATGTGAAGAATGTGAGGAAGAGAACTCTAGGCATAAGACAGAAAGTAAGAAGATCCTGATGCAGAAAGTGTTCGATTTGGTTACAAAGAGAGGAAGCCACTATGGCAGGAGCGTGGCATTGAGTGCTACTGATAGAGTGCTGGGGACCCTGAGGAGACTGTGATGTTAGATTAGGTTGGAAGGAAAGACATGAGCTGTTCAACCAAGCAATTTGCATGCTATTCTTGGTACAGTGGGAAAGTCTTGGAAAGATTTAATGTGCATAGTAACATGACTTGATTCATGAGTTACGAGATCACTTAGGCTGCTTTGTTGAAAATAAACTAGAAAGGGTGTGGGAATGGAAGCAAAGAGACCAGATAGGAGACTATTGCGAAAACTCTAGCCAGACATAATGGTGGCCTGCACAAGGATCGTGCCAACAGAGATTTAAAAAAATAAATAAATAAAAAATTGATTTAGATTACATTTTGGGACTGCAAACACTAAAATTTATCTTAGATTAAAAGTGTAAAATGGCTGAGGATAAGGCTAAAGGGAGATGTCCAGGTTTCTGTCTGGGGATCAAAGAAAAGAAAATGAACAGCTCCATTCTGAGTATAATTTTGAGATGTGGTTTAGACACCAAATGGAAAAATGAAATAGAGAAATTTACAAATTCTGAAGGTCCCATGGGATTTTCTTACCTTTTTTTTATGAGATTAAGATACAATACTTAAAGTCCCATGGGATTTTCTAACCTTTTTTTTTATGAGATTAAGATACAATACTTAAATTAGAACATCTGCACATTTCATCAAAAATGAAAAATTAAAGGAAATCTTAGTCACCTTCAGATTTTCTGCAAATTTAAATAGCAATATGTGCTTAGGCAAGATGAAATATTGAGATTACCTACAATGATTTAAGGGGGAAATTATGAGAAAAATTACTTTTCTAAGATGGTCTGAAGAGCGACAATTGAATAAAGGAGAATATAAGTTAAACATTAAGAATTTTCTGAGCAAGAGTAATTCAAATCAGGATATCTTTTAAGGGCTTATGAAAGCTCCTTCAACTGAGACATTAAAAATGAGACTATATAAAGCCTAGTTTTAAAAAGGAGAAAAAATATATTACAAAGGAGATGAAATAAATGTTCTAATAATGTTTTTAAAAGTATTATTAGTATTTATGAAACCAAATCCAGTGAGTTAAATGTTTCACCCTTTCCAGGGTAACAATGATAGCTCTTTGTATAATTTCTTACAATTGGTGGAGGTGAAGTTAAATGGGCCAGTGTAATTTTTTTAAATGCTATTTCTGGAAGTTTTTCTAATTCTGAGTAGAAAATATTAAACTACATATCTCACATAAAATGGGAATGTGCTAAAGAGAGGTAGGAAAAAATTAGTAATGCTTTGGGGAAAAAAAAAACTAGATTTGCCTCTGAGTGAAGCAAAAACAGATCTTAGAAAAGAATGTGGTAATATTTAGCAATTAATTTGATCTTAATTGAAAAGAATTCTTTAAAAAGAAAACTCCAATATACAGTGCATGTGAATATACTATATTCCTTTTTATACTTATTTGAGAGACAGTGCATACGCACACATGAGCTGTGGGAGAGGCAGACGAAGAGACTCTCAAGCAGACTCCCTGCTTGAGTGGGTAGCCTGATGCAGGACTCCATCTCATGACCCTAGGATCATGACCTGAGCCAAAATCAAGAGTCAAGTGCTTAACCAACTGAGCCACCCAGGCACCCTAATATGATGTATTCTTAAAAAACGTATGCATTTCTTCCATTTTTAATTAGATGTTAGATGCTGAAATTATGTATATTTATTATTCTCTCAATAATTCTACTTCTATTGAAACGTTGTTTGGGATAAACTGTACACTTGATACAGAGAATTGGTAATCTTTTCTTTATTGTACAAGGCATTTAAAATATTTTTTCAGTGAAAATCATTTTAATATACCATTTCTATGAAAGCAGTGATTTCGATTAGAAATAAGTATGGCATTATTTTTGTATTGATACCCCAATTTGTTTCCAAAATGATTTGAAGCAGAGGGTAGCATTATGAATCTAGGAAGCAAGGCATCTCTGCCATTATATAACATTCCACCTCAGCATAAGGAGAGATGTAAGAGCCGTTTAAATGCCATGAAGAAAGGCATGAGAAAAATCAATGCTGAAATGAGTAATTGAGTGATGTTTGCAGGGGCTGAGTAGGTCATCATTAGGCATGACACGATTGTAGCAAAATTCCAAGGGTTATCCAACCTAATGTACATGGCATCTAGTAAGACTAGACATTGCATTTGCTACTTAGATTTACATAGTGCTTTAAAGAATCAGAATACAGTCATCAGGCTGATACAGAGTGGAGGAAGACGGAATAATCAAACAGCAGATAATCCAGTGACAATGGGGGTGTTGGAATGCTATAAATATAAAATCTTCTTGAGAATCTCAGAAAATTGCTTAATGGGGGCACCTGGGTGGCACAGCAGGTTAAGCATCTGCCTCCGGCTCAGGTCATGACCCCCGGGGTCCTGGAATCCAGCCCCGCATTGGGCTCCCTGCTCAGGGGGGGAGCCTGCTTCTCACTCTTCCTCCGCCTGCTGCCTCCCTACTTGTGCTCTCTCTGGCTCTCTGTGTCAAATAAATAAAATCTTTAAAAAAAAAAAAAAAGAAAAGAAAATTGCCTATGACTAAAAGGCCACAGACCTTATAAAATTGAAGAAAAGCAAAAAGAAACAACAAATAATGGTACTTGAGAGAATTTCTACGTCACACACTTACAATACAAAGTTCTACCTCAAGAGTAAGATGTACAGCCTTATTCAGCACACAGCTACTGGACAGCATCCCACGGGAGCATGGTGGTCGTTATCAAATCTTGTATCACAGTGGGGACCTCCATTTAGAGAGCTCCATCACACTAGAGCCTTTCTGAGAATAGACTTTCATCTTTCCTCTCTCCTTTTTTTAAGTTTTAAGGAAAAACTTTTTAAAAAGTCTTTTCTTCAGGACGCCTGGGTAACTCAGTGGTTGAGGTCTGCCTTCAGCTCAGGGCGTGATCCGGGGGTCCTGGGATCGAGTCCCACAATCGGGTTCCCCGCAGGGAGTCTGCTTCTCCCTCTGCCTGTGTCTCTCATGAATAAATCAATAAAGTCTTTAAAAAATAAATATAAATTAAAAGTTATAAATTTAAAGAAAATAAAAAGTCTTTTCTTCTTAACAATGTCGTTACAGCCAGAAAATGAAAAGCAGAGCAATCCCAAAGCATATTTCTCTAGTTCTATTTCAATCATATTATATATACCTCTCTATTTTTAAACCATATCATCTTAGGAATAAGTCCTACCTATGTTATAAATAAATAAACAAACAAACAAATAAATAAATAAGAAAGGAAGGGAGGAAGGGAGAAGGAGAAGGAGGTAGGAAGGAAGAAAGGAAGAAACAAAAAACTTATAAAGGCTATGTTGAATATTTTTAGTATTGCAAAACCTGTGCCATGCTTGTAAGGCCAACTACCCCACTGATGAATAGCAATACTGATTAGGAAAAAAACTGCCCTGAGTGGTGTTAAAATGTCTCTCTCTGCAACTCTTGCCTATTGTTCCTAGTGCTTCCTCAGAGCACTTCAAGTAAGATGCCTAATCTCTTCTGTAGGATGAGATCTTCATGTATTTGAAGAGCGTTATTACATTTTCAGTCTTCACTTTTTTAGGTAAAATAGTCTCACCTTAAAAAAATATATATATGATTCATTTATTTGAGAGAAAAAGAGAGCATGAGTAGAGAGAGAGGCAGAGGGAGAGGGAAAAGTAGACTTCCCGCTGAGCAGGGAGCCCAACGGGGGGCTCAATCCCAGGACCCCAGGATCATGACCTGAGCTGAAGTCAGATGCTTAACTGAGTCACCCAGATGCCCCCAAATAACCTCACCTTTTTAAACCAATAGCATATTGATTCTAGACCCCTCAACCACTCAGAGAGTCTTTCCTTGATACCCTCCCAAGGCTACATCTTGCTATAAACATGGGCTGAGAAAACTAATACATTGCACTCTATGTGTTTTCCCGTCATCTCTTTTAGGTGCTTTTCTCCACTTGATACCACATTACAACAACAACAAGCCGGCAATCGGACCCCTTTATTTTATCATATCAAACTCAATAATCATTGAGTTTCCAATCAATGAGGAATCCCTGATTTCTTTTTTTGTGACTTCTTAGTACACACATATCTTGCAACCTTTCCATAGCCATTCCATTTTCAAACTCACCTTCAGGTTTCTCTTTTTCTTTCCCTTTCTTTCTTTCTTTCTTTCTTTCTTTCTTTCTTTCTTTCTTTCTTTCTTTTTTCTTTCTTTCTTTCTTTTTTTCTTTCTTTCTTTCTTTCTTCCTTCCTTCCTTCCTTCCTTCCTTTCTTTCTTTCTTTCTTTCTTTCTTTCTTTCTTTCTTTCTTTCTTTCTTTCTTTCTTTCTTTCTTCTTTCTTTCTTTTTTCTTTTAAAGATTTTATTTATTTAAAAGAGAGAGAGAGAGAGCCAGAGGTCATGGGCGGGGCGGGGGGAAACAGCAGAGTGAGAGGGAGAAGCAGACTCCCTGCTGAGCAGGGACCCCCCCCCCAATGTGGGGCTCAATCCCAGGACCCCAGGAACATGACTCAAGCCAAAGGCAGATGCTTAACCCACTGAGCCACCCAGGCACCCCACTTTCAGGCCTTTACATTTGATACAGAAAATAGTTGTGTTTTTGTTTAATTCTAATTTGGTCTTCCAACACTATTCTTGTGTGCGTACCTGCTCTCTGGTACCATCTCTGTCTCTCAGTCTGGGGCCCTCCATAAATCGGAAAGGCACACCTTTACTGTTTGGGATGAGCTCTTTGCAGCCTACCACGGGGGGTTCCAATGCAGTATTACCAGCCAGCCAGCATCCTCTTTCCTGCAGTTATATAAGGAACTGCATTGTCAGACAACTGTTATTATTGTTACATTTTCTATATGAAGAGCAATTAGCTTGCCACAGGTTGGAAAATGTATGTGCTTATCCGAGGCCATGTACTTCATTGTTCTAATTATTTGAAAATTAGTGCAAACTATTTCAGAATCTACATTTTCAGAACCAGATTTACCCAAAGTATCTCTCAGTCATTTGTCCCTGATTTCTAGATCCAACATAATGTTAGACCTGAAATAAATTATTCTGGAGAGGTACTTACATCAATAAAAATGGGAATCATTTCCCAAAGCATTAGTACTGCACATCTTTTAAACTTCGCTATAAGAAGAATCACAACTTGGATACGGAGAACTATAGAAAGTGTGAGTAAAATTGTTGTCATCCAGTAAAAATGTTTTTCCAGATAAAGCAACCTTTAAAAATCTTTTCAAACTTTGGAAGAAAGGCTACCTAAAGTCAGAAAAAAATCAAACTTTCTTTGGAATGGATTTGATTTATGAATGTTATTCTAATAATTAATTATGGTGCCTTCTAACCTAAAGGGCCTGAAAATGGAAATCTGAAAGTCACAATTCTATTTCCTGTTCAAATATTATTTTCTACTGGACCCTGGCCAAAAATTAATTACAGCTTAAATATAGTTAATTTATTTCTACCTACCTCAAGGTATGTTAGAGTAATTAATGGGGGTTGAAAAGATTAAATAGACCAGAAAAGTATTATAAAGATTATGTTTTATGTGTTCTTATTATCATACATTGAAACCGTATTTGTGCATTTTTATAAATTATATTTATATTTCTAAAAAATCCACATTTTATAGGATTTAGAATATGATTTTTATATTCTAAAAATAATTCCTGATGAAAACACTGAGTAAATTCAACCTTAAGACAAGTCAAAAAAATACAATCTACATTTTATCATTTGTTATTTGAGCAGTTGTAGTAAAATCACCAGAGAGGAATCTGTAGTTGCAACCATCCACTGTATTTTCAAGATGCTCAGCAACCACGAAATGAATTTCACATCAAGACCATAATGAGAAAAAAGATTCCTGAATAATTTCCTATTTCTCGAATTGGATATGAATGAACAGAGAAGGCAGATCGTTTCTAAAAACAACATCTCATCCAATGGACTGAATCTTTACAATCTTTGCATTAGAAGCCAACATTTGAAAAACATATGCAATCATTTTGACATGTCCGGGCAATACTTATTTTGCGTATAGTTCATTTCTTTCAGACAACAACAAACTCTTGTTTAGTTTAGTTTTGTTTGTTTCACAAATTGAGTAATAATAGCAGCCTTCCCAAATGAATAATAGCAACCTTCTCAACTGCTCTTATGAACTTGTTTCCAGAAAAAATGGCATTTTGTTATCCCTTCAACGTCTTCCAGCAGGTCATATATAATTATAGCTATTAACTCTGTGGCCATCCACCAATATTTTTTCTTATGACAACCCTCCCATCGGTTAAATAAAAAATTTCACTTTTTAAGTTGTTCATAATGTTGGTATTGGACTTAACACTTTGTTTATGGTTAGTTGTCAATATATCTGTCTTTCCTGATAGGTTGGAATCCAGTTGCCTATCTTATTACTGAGGGCGTGTCATTTAACTCTCTTAAGCCTCATGTTTTCTTATAGAATGTGGGTATAATGATGACATGCCCTTCAGAGGGATAAAAAAACCATTGGATTAAATAATGAATATAAAGTGTTCATGCCAGTGCCTGACATACAATAAACGCTCAATGCACATTTCTTATTACCTGTAAAATACCTACCATACTTGACACAGAGTAGATAATGAATAAATTCGAATTCAGTCCATCCTTACCATTCTTACCTTACTTTGTATCCCTTCAGGATTTATGGATTCAGTTAGTACTTAGTATACCACACTTATTTGTATTACTTTACATGAAGGTTTCCTAATACATGATGGTTCTCTAGTGTGTTCTTCTTTATATAAAAAATAAATTATGTGGTAATATAAGTTTGGTAAATGCAGGACAAATTTAAAGAGAGCTCTCAATTTCATTAATACGTTAATGGACTTTACAAATCTCCAGAGCAGCTATGCTGCTTTCTTGATACCAACTTGACCAATTTCCACTTCCACTACCCTTCTTCAAAACAGTCTCTCCAATGTTGCCCTATAATTTTTATCTGCTTGCTTAGTTTTTAATGCCTTGAGACATTAGTTACATGTAGGTTCATCAAGGGCAGTGATTGGATCTCTGATTGCCTTTCCATCTTTTTATAACATGGCATCTGAGTTGGCGATGATGGGGATTTTATCTTTAAACAGCAGCCTGGCTTGCATATTGACACTGTTGACTGATTCAGCTACCCCTTCTCACCTGCTTCTTAGAACTAGTGATTGCAGGAGTCCCCTAAATGTAGGACCCCTGCTACTATTCCCCGTATCTGTGTGTCTCTCTGCCACTGAGTTGTTAGGGAAGCAGAAATCTTTATCCATGAAGAAAATCGCTGCTCCTCTTCTCTTTCTTTCCCATGCTCCAGACCAAAAGTGCTAGGCTCTCTGTCAAGACCCCAATTGGAAGATCAGGTTTTGTGTAAGGAAATCTAACGTGACAGAAATCCTATGAGATTTCCTCCAGAAATTCCTAAGTAGGTGATCCATCAAGGCTGGAATTTTCTATAAGAATCAGATATTACCGGGTCTCACTAGGGATTTAAATGGCCCCAAATGACAGCAAAACCTAAATCCCTTGAGGGCTCCTAAAGAATAGGTTTATGAAGAACTGGAGTGAAATGTCTAGGTCTACAAAAAACCTTGAGTCACACTTTTAAAATATCCGCACTATCAGTCTTGCATATAGGAACAATAGAAATCTATTGACAAAAGTAGTATATGGGAGTACATTTAGGGGAAAGAGCATTGTATCTCTTTGTCATTAGAACATTTCATATTAGGATGCTCATTACACTTCTATATGTATTACATAGTATTGCAAGTGATATTGATGCGAATATACAGATCCCTTATGCTCACATAGAGCTACTATCAAAAGAATACCTTGAGGAAGACATTTTCTAATAACTCTCAGCCCAGCAATTTTGTTAGTATGGAGTATAATACGAGGGGAAAAAGATGCTTTCCTTTAACATCTCTGTATTTTTTTTTAGAGTTTATTTAGTTATTCATGAGAGACACAGAAAGGCAGAGACACAGGCAGACAGAGAAGCAGCCTTCCTTTGGGGAGCCCAAGGTGGGACTCGATCCCAAGACCCCAGGATCACGCCCTGAGCAGAAGGCAAATGCTCAACTGCTGAGCCACCCAACATCTCTGTATTTTATTTGAGATGTAAACGCAAAAATAAATTAGTCTGATATTCAGACTAAAGAATGCACTGGTTCTTGAGATTAAAACTATGATATTTCTGGGTAAAACTATAATATTTCTGATAAACTTTGTTGCCAAAGAGCTCTCTGCCACTCTGCCTCCTTCACCTCCCATTGTATCCAGTAACTATTGTCGGCCTTGCTGAGCTATGGCACTGGGTGCTTACCAGCAGCACGGGGCTACAAAGAAGATCACAGTCCCTAATTTTGTAGCAACCACACTGTTACTGAAGATGAGGTTCAGGGAGAAGAGTGAATTTTCTGAAGGAGTTTCTGCCTTGAGAGCTACTATTGCTCATGCTCACAATGTCACCCTAAGGTGAATTTTTTGGAGAGGGTATCATGCTGACACCATGCTTTCACCATTTTACTAAGTTTCATCAGAGACAAACAGCACTTTAAGTCCTGTGTTTTTAAAGACTTTTTTTTTAAATATTAGTGTATATAAGCCTTCATCTGTTTTCCAGAGTAGTAGCATCTTTGCTATTACGTACAGCTTTCATGCAATACTTCAGCTCAGATCTTACACGTGGCAAGAAGGAAATGTGTGGTTTGTATGGATCACTCTATTAAAGAAAAAAAAAATAGAACATTCTTCTTCCAGAATTTGCCTGTTCAAAATAGAACCTGCAAGCCAATGGCCACAATATTTGATTCCAAGCCTGCTTGCCCGGGTCATCTGTTTGAAGAAGGTGTTGCACAAGGACCTCCTGTTTTTGTGATCAGGTGAAAAGCAACATGTGCCACAAGTCGTATCAGGAACGTGTTAGGTACTGCTTCATTTATTTAAGAAAGAAAATTAGCTTAGATTCAGCATGTTTGCCATAAATTATAGTTTCTGAGTAGATAAAATTAATTGAGGAGGTATATGTGAACTAAAATGCGTTCCCTAGGGACGCCTGGGTGGCTCAGTGGTTAAGCGTCTGACTTTGGCTCAGGTCGTGATCCTGGGATCCTGGGATCGAGTCCCATATCAAGCTCCCCTCAGGGAGCCTTCTTCTTCCTCTGCCTGTGTCTCTGCTTCTCTCTCTGTGTCTCTTGTGAATAAATAAATAAAATCTTAAAAATAAATAAAAAACGTTTCCAAGAAGTTCTCAAATTCTGTTTCTGACCTTTTAAAAAAGGAATATAGGGTTTGTATTAAGCCCTCCATCAGGAAAAGTAAAATAAAAATATTAACATCTGCTGTTGGTGTTGCTGTGGGAACACCTTTATTTTTATTTCATAGAGGAGTAAATAGTCACATAAAGTATTCATTAATAGCCAGGAAACAAATCAGACTTTCCCTTAGGCAGCCTTAACTAATGCACTCATCTTTATTAGGGAGGGTTTTAATTGAGCAATATTTCAAAAATCACAGCAAACTTAAATATATTTCTCTTTTCATTCTATCCTAATTTGGTACTCAAATCCATCATGATGGTTCATTTAGACCAATACATTATAACTATTAATATTTGGATAAATCTTTTACACACTCAAAAGTCTTCCTCTTTATTGTCTTACTGAACTGCTTTGCAAGATTTTTTTTCTTTTGCTCTTAAATGTATCAGAATCATGAGAAATTAGAACAATAAGAATATACCTATAAATGTAAATACACAAAGATAATATATACATGAATATGCATATATAACACCTAAAAGACATAAAGATAATATATATACCATGTATATGTGTGTATGTATATGTATTTGTAAGGTTCTACAGGAGATAAATGTATAATAAGATATTCTGGTAAAATTATTTTTTAGCCACCTTAACTTTTAAAATTTTTTAAATTCTAATTTTTATTTTGAGGTACTGTAGAACTTGAGAAAAGTTGCAGTAAGCATGCCTGTTCGTATTACCATCGGTGTCAGTGTACTTACTTGCTCACATATTACACACCCAAAGCACCCATAGTGCCATCAAATCCTTGGCCCCGTCCCCTGAATGTAGTAACTGCACTGGCCAAATCCTTGACCCAGACCGAGGGAAGCGAAAAGGACCAGATTAACTTTTTTCATCATTTGAATTTTATTAAGGAATGCCAGAAGTTGCCAAATGAATCTTTTGCTCCAAGACAAGATTGTGCAACCCCCATTTCACCCATCCTTTCTTTTCCTGTAAAGTTCTAAGAAAGAATCCTCACCAGAATTTCATCCAGATTACCAGCTCTAGATTTTTTTTTTTTTTTTTTCAAAAGAAGCACCATGAAGTTTGTGAAGTTTTAAATGATAAATTCTATTTCTGGTCTTCTTTCACAATCAGTAACTGTAGCAAACACTGGAAGAAAAAAAAAACAATAACATGAGAAAAATATGAGAAAAATCAATTTTATCTCTGCAATTACAGGAAATAAACTCTATGGAATATTATTCTTGATTGGATTGGATCTGAATCATCAAATGAAAGACATTTTATCCATTTGGCTTATTCATAGAATGTCCTTTATTACATTATATAGTAAACTGGAAGATATTGGGTGAGTCATTTAACTACTCACCAAGGCTCATTTAGTACCACCTCTGGTGCTCTATATGTTATGATAGAGGCTGAGAGAAGAAAATGTATTTTCTAGCTATTATCAATATTAGTCACAATGCCTTCTTTTGTTGTGCTAAGGAAGATATTTTGTATAAAAATCAAAGAAGCCAGTGACCTATGAGGTAAATGATTTGCCTAATGTCAGAGAAGCTGAGCAACAGAGGTAGATCAAACCAGTGGAACACATCACTTCCATAAATGCATATAATTGATAACAGGGTTCCTAATCCCCTTGGCACACAGGAAGACATTACTTATATGTCTTTTTTAGTGAAAAGGGATGTAAAGCTTTGTTTTTTGTTTTGTTTTGTTTTGTTTTGTTTTTTTCTATCTCCCTACTTTGGTAGATGGGCACATTTGAATTAAATAGAATACCTTAGTATCCACAGAAACCTCCCAGGAATAATGGGAAAGGACTACCAAGATTAGTATGTTTTTTCGTGAATAGGGAGGAATGAAGTAAAGTGTTCAGCTACTCAGAAACTGTATCCTAAATGTAGGAAATCATGTTTGTCCCCAAATAAAGTCATATGATAAACACATGTGCTTGTAAAACAGCCCAGTCCAAACCACGTACTGAAGTGAAAAGAGAGTTGAAGATGTATTTTATTTGATGAGCCATATACAAATCTTAGTATATGTTCACAACCTCATTAAATAAATGCAGCTCCCTTGGAACAAACCAAACATGGTCACAAACTTCCTGAGCCTATTTTGGGAAACAGAACTGCTGGGCAAGTTAAGTTTCAGGCCACAGACCAACCACAAGAGCCACAAGTATGGCTGGGTGGATAAATTTGGAAACCCATAGTGCAGAGCCTGGGATATTCCTTGGAGGGGGTGGGGGGCAGATCAGTGAGCAGTTATTCAGGGAATTACCATATTTGTTCATATACGATGTATTTGAAAAGTGGAAGCTATTAAGTTGACACTGCTTCTTGTTCTATATCCTAATTTCACCTGTGGTTGAAAACTAATACTGTAAAATTTGGCTGGCTGGGTGGAACAAATAGATTTCAGCTCTGCAAATACACACACACACAGCAAACGGAAAATGTGTCTATTTCTAAATAGGATACTCATTTGTGACCTATTATTATAGGTCAAATATATTTTAACAGCCTGGCATTTTTTAAAGTTTCAGATGAGATTTTCTCCAAGTGTCCAAGGACCTCTGTGGTATATAGACATATTCTTGGGGATTCAAGTAGTCTCTTAATTTTTTCCAATGTTAGGTTTTCACTGCTCTGATAACCTTTAGAAACTTTCTACAGCATATTCTGGATCATCTGGAGAATCCCAAACTGCCATTTGATTTGTGCTTACAAACAAATTGATGCCACATGGTATTTCCAAAGGGGGAAAAATGGCTTTAATATATAAACCATGCATTCACCCTCCAAATGAAGGCCAAATGCTGTCATGATTTACTGTACAAAAGAAGTTTTCACAGCAGTTCCCAAAGGGCAAATCGGGGTGAACTGAATCATCACATAACACATGGTAATGTAGACCTCACAGTCCCAGCCACAGGGAAGGCTGTAAAGGCA
Organism: Canis lupus dingo; assembly: GCF_003254725.2. Classification (NCBI taxonomy): domain Eukaryota; kingdom Metazoa; phylum Chordata; class Mammalia; order Carnivora; family Canidae; genus Canis; species Canis lupus. The sequence continues at coordinate 24,808,663 of NC_064271.1, forward strand.
ATTCTTTGTGCCAGGACCTCTGGCTTCCACTTCCATAGCATATTTGGAGCATGCTTGAAGGGTATAGGGAATTCAGAGATGGTCCCCAGGAGCAGCATCCTGTAGGACGTGTTTCGTAGAAGGCTTTTGTGGAGCACATGTAATGGGGGCATACAGAGAAGCTCACCTTTAAGCATAGTACAGAACTATGGAAGAGCAAATTTGGGCAAAAATAACTAAAATGAAAGAAATATCCTTGACAGAAGCTTTGTCATGCAAATTAGGCCTATTTAAAAAATTCAATGTGCAGCAATTATAGATTAAAAGGCTGAGAACTTTCTGGAAGCATGTATCCCATGCTATTACACTCAATGAAGTTTAAGCACAGTTGTAAGACAGGCTGTAAATGTTGGTGAAACATGGTCCCTACCCTTAGGGTACTTACATTTTAAGGAAGAAGACAGTCTCCTAAAGAACTAATTTCAGTATAATTTGGATGCTATGGTAGAAAGAGAATAGCCCTTTTCTAGCCTGATACAAAAGAAGAACCAAATAATCAGGAACCAAAGCAGGCTCCTATGGATGTGCATCAGAAAGAGAAGTAGAGTCACAGAATTTGAGAGATTAAAAAGAAGAGCTCAGACCCAAAGCCCACAGAAGAGGCACTGTCCTAATGAGAAAGGATTAGTTCTTCTGCTGGAAACACCAACACGCATTGTACAGAAGTAATATTTCGGGTCACTACACTTTCTTGGCACATTATACTTAATTCAGAGTCTGAGAGTCATCTTCTCAACTCATCCAGCTGTTCTTCTTTCAAAATCACAAAGTATACCAATAACACATTCTTTAAAAGTGGCAACAAACAATCCAAGCATCCAAGGGTATTTCTAGTTATTTCAAAGGGCATTGCAAAATCTAATTTTCACTCTTCAAAATTAAAAAAAAATATATATGTGTATGGGAGAATTATTTTTAATTCAAGATACACCTTATTATGTCTTTAAAAATGGACAAAAAGTGGTGCCTTCTAAAGTTACCTCAAGAATCAGAACAATTCAGATCAAAATTGTGCGAAACCTGTGACAGGTGTGTAGCTATTGGTATAGCCCAGATTGCCAGACATATCTCCAAGAAATACATTTCAGTTTTCATTCTCATTCAAGAGTAACTTATAAATAGTAAGGGCTAAAGAAAAGTCTTCTGTCTCTGTTGCTTTAAGGTCAATGCCACAAATCAGCCTGGAAAGCCAAAATCCAAAGGGTCCAAAGAGCCCCTCATAGTTTGGATGCTTATGGCTTTCAGCTGAAAGCCTACAGATCACAAAAGCAAGTTGCAACGCAAAATCGAAAAGGTTGCAAGCTTCAAAGTGAATTCTAAGAAATGAGATCTTGAACTGAAAACTCTAGAAATCCGATGAAGTTCAATAGCTAAGTATCTGACATCAATTTCAATAAATTGGAAACTGTGAACTTACTTACAATAGTAACTATTCTCCTCCCCAGCCCAACCCAAACTCCTGGGATTCTCTTGTTAATTTAGACACAGAGAATCATGTGATAAAATCCCAGAAAAGATAAATGTGTAGCATAAAAAGATCAGCAGTTTATGTTGGTGTCGGGGAAGAATTTTGCCTTCTGGATGGTTATCCAAACCAAATTCTGGACCCTTGGAGAATGTTTTGCTTTATTTATTGTTCTGCAATATTGCCTGCCTTTTTCCAGTGTTTTTTGTACTTAGGAAATATTTTGTGCATGTCCCTTTTTTGCAGCACAGCTGCTGATTTCGGTGAAAAATGGATGGTGGGGTATTTATTCATGTATATATTTTTCTTTTCATTTTGCATTCTTTAACAATAAAAACCTTATAACTTCATTCCCCCAGGTAGTGATAGAAGTCAGGCAGAAATTATTTAAAGGAAAAGAAATGAGATTAATATTTCAGTTTGAATGGCAAAAACAGAGGGAACCTAGGCAGTATAAAAGGGTCATGAATTCACAGGCAAGATTATCTGTAGTGTTTTATCTTCATAAACATAACTGAAAAAATAATTTAGAATTCAGTTTTAATTTGAAATAAATATGTAACTTACTAAAACTAAATTGCTTAAAACAATATTAAAAATTATCAATTAGATATTTTTACTTTCTTTGTCTTTTAGTCATCTTACCTCTTTCTTGGAATCTCATTCTGTAAGCATGTTTTATTAATGATCTATTAATAAGCATTCACTTAAAACATGACTGATTAAAAAGTAGACCTGATTTTAAGTAAGTGTTCTGAAAATGTTTCATTTATTGAATTCATTGAGGTTTAAGTTCCCATTTGTATAGCTAGAGGGTAAATTACAGATACTCATGCTTGTTTTATCATTATAATGAAAGCATTACTCATATTTGCAACACTAATTAAAATTCTGCTCTGACCCCTATAAATTCAGCCTCTCCTTCAAATAGATTATTTTCAAATCTTTATATAAACTTTACTATATATGGGTATGATAATGAAAGTATCCATCTTTAATAGAACATAATCAAGGTTAAGAGAAAGTAAAAATTAGGTTCAGACTTTTTAATACTGCAGGGTACATTTTTAGTACCCTACAGAGAGAATTAGTCACACGACTCCCATTAACTTTAATGGAACCTGTATGGGCAAATTGTATGCTGACATTCTTAGGAAGTTAAACATCAGTAGAGTTCACTAGTTTCATTTTTCCTCTTTGGAAGTTTAGTTTTGACTACTTTTATTTTCTAATGGTCTAAAGGGAAGACAATTTGATAAAAGTGATTAACATAGATGGTTTTCCAAGTTTCAGAAGCCCACATTTTTGTACATTTGCCCAAAAGTTAGAAATCTGCAAACAATGCTTACTAGCATTTGAGACTCAATTAGCAAGTAAATTCCACTAACTGAAGAACATAGTTTTTAATATGAACATCATAGTGTTTTTTAAATGAGAATATATAGCACTTGTTTCCCCTAGTGCTTAGTCATTTTTCACATTCCTCTTTGCAATTACAGTAGGAAAATCAAAGAGTTTACAAACATTTTCAATAAATATTAAAATTTATTTTACCTTTATATCAACCTAGTAAGTGTTTATGTTTGAAACGAAATATATTTGGAATCTTATATATTGGTCTATTAAAATATTGTTTACAGTACTTAGATGCTCTTGCAAAAGAAATATATGGACAATTAAAAATTAAAACATCATCATAGGGGCAAAAGGAACCTAACTCTTTTTCACCACTTTCAGTAATATCTTTCCACAATTATAAATTCAATCACCTGACCATTCAGTGAAGTTATGATCAGTTAACTTATTATGATTAGTTATGATCATTCAAAAGCATTTAGTATAATATTGAATTTACATTCATCACACAGAATACAAAAAGAGATAAAAGAAGATTCCTCTAATGTGAACTCATGCAAGATGTTCAAAGTACCACTAAATTTGGAAACAACTAGGTATCTCTTAATGTTCTCTTTTCTCTCTCTAATAGATTTGCCTAAATTTAGAAATTTGTAGAAATTCATCATTTAAAACATTTACTTAAATTTTTTTTTAAAGAAACCTCAGTGTGAACTTAAGAGAATCTTTCATTTTTACCTTACTTAGGCATCTAAATAACCAACACTAGATTCATCAGACCAAAAACATGGTTTAATCAGGAGCAACAAGCAGACATTAAAAAGAGTATTGATAATTAATAACATAAATAATTTCATCTTGGATAAATGTTCCATAAACAAAAATAAATGGTCAAATGAAATCCATTACATAATTGAAGTTTCCTGTAAAAGCATGAGTTGGTTATCATGTGGACCTTTGAATCTCGCATGCCATCAATGAATATTAGTGCTGCAAAAAACATTAGCCATTTAGTCTATACCATTATTTGTTTTCTACTTAAGTAGGCTCAAAGCCCAACTTAGGGCTCAAACTCATGATCCCAAGATCAAGAGTAACATGCTTTACCCACTGACCCAGCCAGGCACATTATGGCTATGGCACAATATTAAAAGTGAAAAAAATGAGCCTCCAACAGGTGATTATCCTAAGGTCTTCTAGCTACTTAGTTGCAAGCAAAATAAGAATCAAAATCTCTTGACTCCTCATTCATTGAATATTTTATTGAGCACCAACAATAGCCATTAGGAAAAGGATTAAAGTGATGAACAAAACATATAAGATCTTTGCCATCTTGGATTAGACATTCCAAATAAAGAGATAAAACAAAGAAGGAAATAAGTAAAGCAAAAAGATAACTTCAGATTGGGTGCACACTCAAAAGTATTTGATGTAACTTTTACCAATTAAGATTGCACCTATTTGAGAGTATTTCTCTTCTCAACTCTTGATATTTCTTTCCTCTTTTCGAAGCTAAGAATAAGGGAGATTTATTAGTGATCTGCCTTTCATCCATCTTATTGGCCAATTCTTTCAAAAGACACACATATTCATGAAACACATCAATATTTGACATGCTTCATCACACTCATATTATGTTTGTCAGCTGTCAAAGATGTCCACTTTTATTAGAGTTTTCCAGTATCTGACTCCTGCAGTTCTTGGATTTTTGAGTTTGTCCCCTTGTGTCATAGAAGAAGTTCAAAGACTGAAAACCTAAGACCATGTGCTAAAAATAATTTCAGAAAGGTGTATGGGTAAAGATTCTCTTTTAAAGTAAAATGGTTGTCCCTCCATGATTATTTCTCATTCCACGAGATTTTTCTGTATAGAGAACAAAAGAGAGTTTGAAAGATGAGGTGGGGTGTGAATCTGGCTGCTTGTAATTCTATGAAATTATACTGACTGTCTTGTCTTCAATGTCAGACAGTAAAACTGCTTCCTTTAACTAGCAAAAGAGATGCTCAGTGCTTTTGTCTTTCATTTTTTCTTAATGCATAATTTATGTATGGCCCATTTATTAATAACCATGAAGTGTTGTACCTGGAAATCTGCTCACAAAAGAACAGGATATACAGAATTAAAATGAACATTTCATAAGGTAGATATTATCTTTATATTAAAAAGAAAACTTGTCCTAGTTAATTCTGAGAATGTTGGATAAAATCCAACAGAAATTATTCAATTATTAATATAACCATATTTATCAAATTAAACAAGAATTCCAACTATATCCTGGTTACTGATAAATCTCAAGGGGAATAAGACATTTTTTATAATGACATATTCTACCTAGAAGAGGAAATATTTCAATAAAGCACCATTTCTGGCAGTTCCTTGAAGGCAAAGAAAGTTTATTATTCATCTTGTATGTATTTTCCTTGCCTAACCTAATGGAATTACATTGTAATGATGACAAAATCTAATATTTATGAAATAATTAGTATTTGTGAGGTGACGATCTTCTAAAATAGGTGCTATTATCATGTCGTGTTACCAATGAAGAGAGTTTAAAATATTTTGCCCAATGATACTGTTAATGAGAGGAACAGCTGGGATTTGAACTCAAATACCTGACTCCAGAACCCACCTTCTTAACCGTTAACTCCACTATTTTCTATAGCTTGTTTAGAGAGGAAATTAAGAAATACATTTAAGTTGAAATCCTGATAGATTTAGCCTTCCTGATATAAGCCATAAAGAAGACAAACTTCTGGATAAATGTCAAGAGTATAAAGTAAAACCTTTGTTTAGTTCACTGAATGACTCTATGTATTCCAAATATTCTAGGACTTATAGAAGTCTAGAGCCGAGAAAGGATTTTAGTAATCATTCCAGTCCAACCCCTTCCATTTTCAGAGTTCGATACAATCCCTTCTGCGACCAGAGATGTGGTAACTCAGGTCACTGAGTACCATGCAACTTGCTAACAGCAAAGCCAAATTTCCTAGTTTCCAAGTAAAAATGATTGAATTACATCTTAACTTTTCTATTTTTGTTTATGCATTTATTTGAAAATGAATTATACCTAAACTATTGATTTACAAAATATGGCAGACTGGCTCTTAAAGGCTGCTTTAAGAGCAGCTTTTCATCCCTGCTTCCTAGTGTCCATGACCTTATGTGATCTCTTTTCCCTAAGTGTGGATGAGATCTGTGACTTACTCTTAATCAACAGAATATGATATCTTAATTTGAGTGTTCAATGAAAATGCTAGCCTGTTTATTTTTAATGTGACTATCCATAAAATTAAGATACACTGGAGCTATTTCTATAGTTTTCATTTGTCATTGACTGTAACATTACTAGGATCATAGGCAAATGAAGTTAAGTTTAAATTACAGTAGCCATTAAAACCATTTTAAATTTAAAACATAGGGTCTTCATTTTGTATCCTTAAAAGGAATTTGCAAAACTGTTTGGTTTCCAGGCATATAACATTTCTGGCTGGCATCATGGCTAATGAAAAAGATCTTACCTATATTAAAATTTTTTTTTTAATTATCCTGTTTCCTTCATTTTTCAGATGAAATATTTATGTGCAGAAAGGGACCAATTCAAGGACAAGAAAATGGTCAGGAACAGAATAGCACTGGCAATCTATTTTCCTGAATTTTACTAATAAACCAAGACCTCTAATTTCTTGGGCATTTATCAAACGTTAGTAATGGAAACAGTCACAAAGTAGAACATGCCATTTATATGTTCCTATCTTATCTTAAAATACAAGGACCTAAATATGAGAAGTCTTATTTTCCATATATAGATTTATGCAGCCTGATGCACCAGGGATACCAACAAGGAAAGGCTAATAAAAGGAAATTGGAAGCAGTCATTTTCCAAAAGAAAGGGACAAATCTCAAGAAATCACGGTTGCAGAGGTGCAGGTATACAGCATGTCAACATATAAAATAATTTTTGAAAACTAATTTATTAATAATAGCTAGTAGGATTCATTGTGTTTATTGAATCTGAATCCTTACTTTCGGTACTCTTGAAACTACATAGTCACCATTCATCATTCTAACCACACATAATGAAAGCCAGAATATTAAAAATAATAATATTTGGAGAAAAAAAATGTAGAAATTCAAAATTTTAAAATTATTATAGATTATTAACACATGAAACAGTGAAGAATTTATTTCTGGAGATCATAAATTATGTATCAATTTAGCAATTTATAACCTCTCTAGATGTTATGTGTACTATATTAGATGAAAAAGTAGAACTATAAGAACTTAAAATAATTTTAGAAAGCCCAACAGAACCAAATGCTGTCTTACTCTAATTATTCACATTTAAAACTGAAAATCTACATTTTAGACTTGCTTTTTTCCCATTCCAGAATGCAATATTGAATTTTTCTTATTCTAATTTAGGCAGAAGAGTTAGAGTGTATAGAAAATGGAACATGTTTTTTTCATCTTTGTCAGAGATAGGTACCAGGGAGTGGAAGGGCCGAAGGAGAGGGCGAGCTCCTTCCTTAAGCACACTCCACACCTAGTGCAGAGCCCCAAGGCAGGGACGTGGGTAATTGGGTGGTGTGGAGGGAGGGGGCAATCTCACAAACCAGAGATTACGACCTGAGCCCAAGTCAATAGTCAAATGCTTAAGCCACTGAGCCAACCAGGGGCCTGGGAACATAAGTTTTTTAAAGATAACTTTTGGGATACAAAAGCAATCAGAAAAATGGAAAATAATATTTTGCCAACAGTACCCTAAAAGACCTGAATAACCAATTTCAGAGGTAACACTGGGGCATCAGTTAAAATAAGAAAGCTTTTAGCAACTTCTATTGACTGGAGTGTATGAACTTTGCAACTCTTTAGAACCACATGGTTTTCATATTCAGTATGCCTGCATGCATATATGTGTATAGATAATTGCTATGCCTTGTACCAAGGATATGAACTGTGTAAAATTACTGAAGGAAGTTGTAAATGATGTATGAAATGAGAAATCTTTGCCCACTGGCAGTACATAGATAGAACAGAGATAGTGACGTGCGATCTCTTCTCTATCATTTGTCATAGTATTCATCTTATAAAAGGCAGAACATATCAATAAACCTGAGTGTCAAACATGCATACTAAACAATATATACTAGTTCTCTTTTTTTAGGTCTACCTTCTTTCTTGCAAACCAGTCTACAAAAACCTTTGTGCCCAAAGTAAATGTAAAAAACTTCACTATTAATGATTTCAATTGCCTATCCCAAAACATTAAATGCAGAAATTCTAAATAGGACTAAGTGAATGTGTTTTATACCGATACTTTGTATTGCTGAGATTTTAGACTTGCCATCTAAGGTAAATTTTTTTATGAGACATTTAGAGAAGCTTTATCTACAAAGTCTAATATGCAACCATTAGGAAACATCTGAGGGTAGCATTGACAGTTTCATCGTGCATCCCAGTGTATGAAAAATTTTAGATTTCACCCTATATCATTGACCAGTGAAGTAAATGGAACAGCACCTTTCTCCTAAATTAGTTTTAATGTAAAATTCTTGTGGCTAACTCCCCAATCCCACTGACCAATCCCCAAATAGAAAATTTGATCAGGCAATTATGGTAATTAAACTTAGGTACATTCAATGCCACTTCATCACAAAATGTTATAGTACCAGGAAAACAAATCTGAGAACAGAAATAAAACAAAATAGAAAAAAAAAAAAACTTTGCAAGTTGGCATATATTTTAGATTACAGAATTTAAGGTTAGAAATGAAAACAGAACAAGTGAAGTAAAGCTGTACCTATGTACAAAAATAAAGCCAATATGATCAAGTAAGTTTGTGAAAGCATAAAACAAAGTATCTTTTTGGTGTTCAAGAAGTTGACAGCTTACTAATGTAGAGCCCAAAATAAGATGTTTTTCAGTGACAGCTGAATTTTATTTTTTATGTATACAGAAGGAAATTTCAATACTCATTAAACTGCACTTTTCCAAAACTGGAATGTGTTCCTTCATGCGCCAGTTATGATTTTATTAAAATATTAATATAATTAAAAAATTAAAAAATATGCTCTGGCATTTGACATTTTTTTTTGCAGATGCTACTGATAATTCTCTCTAAAAATTGTAAAACAAATATTTTCTTACCAATTGAGTTCATCTCTTCTTGGAATCACAACTGATTTTTCTTTTGCTTGATGAAGTTAGAAGTGAAGTATCTGATTTTGTTTCCAATCAGTAGACCACACAGATGAATGAATTTTGTTTTGCATATGAGTCACATAAAAATGATGGTATCGTTTTGTTGCTGTGAATAGAGTCAAAAGAGCATAAGACCAAACAATATCTGTCTTTGGTTTATTTTGTAAGTGGAATGTAAATATTGTCTTGTTCTAACAAACACATAAACAGCAGAAATTAATTTTAAATTTTTCAATCCAAAAAAAAGCTTTCAAATGTTGATTCTATATTTAAACTATATTTAGAAACTATATACATTTTCACCACCACCTTTAAGGTTAATATACAGAGATACTTTTTTGCTTGTTTCTTGTTTTCTTTCTCTTCGTTTCATTGCATTTGCTCTGTTTTGGTTTGTGGTGCTTTCCTCACTGAAGTTCTACTACCCACTCAGGTCCTTGTCCAAGACCCAGTTCTTGTTACTTTTATTAGCTCATAGAAATTTTCTCAGTTGTTCTATTCACCTTCTTTCTAAGTATTGATTGATATCTACTGAAACTGTAGAACCAAGATTTTAGCAACTGACTGCTTTGCATTTCCTCTCCCATGGTATTTTCATTTTTCATTGTTTATGTGATCAAAAACACAAAAGCTGGGAAAATTCTGAGAGTACCAGCTGGGTGGACAATTAAGGAAACACTTGCTGAAGTCCATACATCAGATAATTAACCCTGCCATCCATACAGAGATGCTGTCAAACAGAGTCAGCAACCACATATTTTGTTTCCCACGAAAAATAAAACATCTCCACTCCACCCACCCACCCCCACCACAACACTGAGATTAATTTATATGAGGGAAATGGGAAAAAGTCCGTGAGGCAAGGAAAATAGGGCTCACTTCTGATATCGATCAGATCCTCTGGGTTAAAACAATCAGTAAAATCTCTCTAGTATGATTTTATTTGCTCCTAGGTAGAGGCAAGTGTTCAAAGATGATTATAGGAGTCATGTCATCAGATTATACATTTTTATTTCTTTTTGTGTTTATATAAAAGCATCTCAAAATCTGCATAGGATTTTATGCAATTCATAACACACCCACATGGGTTCTCTAGATCAGAGATCTCCTCTGTCAGGAAGTATACGACTTTAGTGAGAATATTAAGTAGAAGTCAAAATGCACCACAATTTTCCCTTTAACTAAAAATTCCATCAACAATTGTCTCTTAGTGAAAATTTTGCAGGTTACCTTTGGTTAATCAGAGGAATAGAAAACATCTGTCAAGTCCTTTTGTTGGTTCAAAGTATCTTTCTGCTCTCTTACCACCTACTCCTGAATTTTCTTCTGGTAGCTGTACTTCCTGCTAATCATTTTCCCTAATGCCTCTCTGGAGATATTTATTCAGCTGATATCTAAATTTGATGCTGGAGTTAGTTTGCATCAAAAAAGCTACGTTTGTTAAAGGTGTAAATAAATAAATACCAAAATAAATAAATAAAGCAAATGACCTATAACTATAAATAGAGCTTACCCCACACTTCCTTTTGAATGACATTATTAATGCTGAGGAATTGTGCTTTTGTTAAACTTAGTTATATGTGGTCCCTAAAATTGGGAAAGCACAGTCCTTTAGTTTTTTTATGATGCATTGATTCATGAAAATTCATAGTTTTGTAAACACTATCCCTTTTGCCAGAATATAATCAGAAATTGCATGATGGATTATTTTATGATTCACACACTTTTGTTTAATCTTCATACTAAAAGGTAATTCAACTGTATTCATGGACCACTTAATTTAACCAATTTTATTATAAGTATGAAGCCAATTATTCCTATCTATTGAAAATGTTGTTAACTTGTTTTTCTTTTTTTTTTTTTAAAAAAAAAAAGGTCACATCTGGAATCCCTGGGTGGCTCAGTGGTTTAGCGCCTGCCTTTGGCCCAGGCCGTGATCCTGGAGTCCCGGGATCGAGTCCCACATCAGGCTCCCTGCATGGAGCCTGCTTCTCCCTCAGCCTATGTCTCTGCCTCTCTCTCTCCTCTGTGTCTCTCATGAATAAATAAATAAAATCTTAAAAAAAAAAGTCACATCTGCCATGAAGACACTATGAAAAATTTTCCATGCTTGATAAATACTGATATGTAACTATACATAGTGAATTATAAAATAATGAAATAGGAAATAGGAATTTTGGCTATTGGAGAGAATTTTTTTTCAGCCTAGTCAATTGCAAATAACCTGTCTGTCAAAGTAAAGAAATGCAGCACTCCTTTATAAGTTAATTTCTTTGTTTTTTGTCCAGATAAGTTTCTCTAAAAATTATCAGCATTTTGATAATTTCTCTTTTGTTGTTTAATAAGAGTGTTCAAAAAAATGTCTTGATGTCTTAAGCAGTTAGTTCTGTAAGTTCTTATAAATTCTTGTGAAATATGAGCTGGCTTCATTTTGAATCCATTCTAGAAAGCTGAGCTTATATTTTGCAATAACATAGGCACCTACCATGCCAAAACCAAGCAAAACGGAATTTAAGTTACAAAATATTATCTTTCTGGAATTTAAATTTTCTTTGCCTAATATGCTAAGTTCTGGTAGTTTTAATTTTGATAATACTAGGAAAAATAAGCTTACCACAAGAGGAAGAAAATTAAATGAGTAACTTTAAAAAATCACCATTGAAGCACATAAACATGGAATAAAATAAAATTCCATGGTAATTAAAATAAAAGCTGTACCATCTACCTATAATATGTTTGCTGTTTGGGAAATATGCTTTTAAATGCAAATTTGGTATCCATGAGATCTTGTGTAGTCAATGATTCATTTGTATATAAAATTGAGTAATAATTAAATTAATGACATGTAAAGCACTCTTTGCAAGCATCCTAGTAAACTGAACTACCTCAACTTACATTCTACAACAATGTGGACTCCTATCTCATTTGAGTGCTGCAACAAGTATATTTGCACCAAATGCAGAACTGATTTAGGTCCCAAATTCTAACTCAAAATTTTGCTTTAATTTTGAAGACTACATAAATATAGAATGTGGACTATGCTTTCTAGCTAACAACATAGTAAACAACATTCTACTTTGAGTTACTTCAAGTTTCAAAGTTAAATCATGTCTTACTAATCTCAATAACAAGTTTATTAGTATAGTAGAGTAATGATATATTCATTTTAAGTCCATACTTAATTTTTTATTGTTGTTATTAAAATACATTTGCTTTTACTCAAAGTCTTTTTTTGGCCTTTTTTTCTTTTTGAATTCTTTCTCATTGATTTTCAATTATCCGTTATTTTCAACCCTTAACAAATTAGTGTCTTTCCCTAATCTTCTACCATCTATATTTTTCCATTTTAACACCAGATTTTCAGTCTATGGCATTCTGTTTTGTCTTTGAAATTATAATAGGGATTCAGATTCAACCATTTGTTGATTCAACAAAAATTTCTTGACCATTCTGTTAGATAGTCTTTTTGCCCCTTCAGATCCAATATCTATCCTTGTCTACTCTCTTGTTGCCCCAGAAGGCTAGTCTTTATGATCTGAATCATTTGAGCTCCAATCTGTCAGACTTACGATTGTATTTATGTAATGGTACTGGCATGAAGTAAAAGCTTGTAGTTGCTGCTTACTCTACCTGAACCAGGTATCTTATAGGGTAACCCTCTCCTGTAGGTAGAACTCTTTCCATGTTCTAGTAACTCCTGACTCCACTTCCTCTTTCTGACCTAAGTAACCACACCCTTCTTGGAGGTATCTCTTAAACCTGTCTGTATTTTGTAAATGAGTTCTTCAGTACATTTCATGAATTGTTCTATTGGATGTGTCATCTATTTCCTGATAGATCTAATCTCCTAGTGTGTGCCTGAAATCAGTCTTTTCTATATATTTGTGGATCTTATGAATAAATTAATCATATAACCCATATTTTATGCATAAAGAAACAAAAACTCAAAAGGTTCAATCAAACTTTCCCAGACATTTGGCTAATATAGAGTATAGTCAAAAATTTAATCATACTATCCTACTCAAAGTCTAGCATTCTATTTCCTGTGGTTTAGTTTTCTCCTACTCCCTCCTAAATGTATTTCCATTGGTAACATCCATCAATGATCATTTACTGAGAACCTATAGTACATTGTAATGTACTGAAACTATATGAGGCTAAATTCATAGGTATATAGGAACAATAGGCATGCACCTGACTAGTGATCTTTTTGGACAAGAATTTCCAGCTATGAACACTAGAAAGGGGTAACATTTTTTCAATGTCAATATCAACATTGAATCTAAGAACTGTCTCCTTATGGGTCTTTGACAGCGTCAGAATTAGAACTCTTTTTATTTTTCCTTGTTGACATATTAAATAGATAGTCAGACTAATGGATTGACAGACAAGGTAAGACAACAGACTATGAACAGACCTGGGAGGGTTAAGATGCACCTGACCTAGATTCAAATGCTAACCATCGAGAGAGCACCAGTTTATCCAAAACTCAGTCAGTCATTGGCAATACTAGCAGGTGGAATCTAATGAAGGAATACAGATACTGGTGTTTAATGGAGCTATAGAGATCAGTTGGAAAGTTGTTCACAGACAGTAAAACTAAATTCTGAGGGAGATGGGAAATAAGAGTACTAATAAAAATTAGGTAGGATTCCAGAATGTTATATACTCTTCAGACTTGTTCTGAGGAATAAATAAAATTATAAATGTAAAATGTGCAATCCAGTGCTTGGCACAAAGTATATGTATGGTATAACAAATGACATGGAGAAAACTACCAATAATCATGCCTAAAACAAGATGAACTCAAGATGGGGGTTGAGTCTAAGAGTCTAAGAGATCTTAACTGGGATAAAGAGAAAATGCAGAATCAAGGCATGAACGAATATGGCTCAAATATAAACACCTACCTGCAAACATATGGCCCCCACACAACATTGCAACAGAGAAAGGGTGCCTGCTAACAACTCTTCCACAGGCTTCTCTCCACAGACACCCTGAGTCTCTTGGAATATTTGAAGTTCTAAATACATGATACAGATTAGAACTATTTTCCCCACATCTGACCAGTGACCCAGAATTAACAGTTCCTTCCTAATCAACACCCTTATTTTGAAATCTCAGGTGTTAGGAAATCTGACAAATTATTATTGGTCATGAGATAAAGGGACTTTGAGGTTTAATGTCTTCTCAAGATGTTTGTTAAACTAAGTAATCTATAATTGGTTAAATATTTTAGTGTTTGGGGGAACTACTCCCATGCTTTATAACATTTACGTGTAACCATTAGCAACACAGAGATGGTAAGTTTTGCTGTGTTTGTGGAAGGTTCTTGCTTCTTAGAGCCTTATGAGAGAAAAGGCTCTCTCATAGTGTTTGAGAGATTATGCTTCCATCCATGCCTCTGCAGGGATAAGCTCTCTTTCTTGCTCTGAGCAAGAAAATTCAGTTGTGTTCAAACAAATTATAAAGTTATCTATATTATCTGTTATTCGATTTTTCTAAATTAATTTGTACATTTAATATAACTCTTAATCTTAACCCTAGTTTTTCTTGGAGTATGAGAGAAATCGGTAGCAAAAATTAATTTAGAAAAAACAAAGGGAATATTTTAAGATATATGAAAAGGGAAGTAATATGTATACACAAACATATAAACTATTACAATTCATTAAGATTAAAGCAAGTCTAATTAAAGCAATGTGTATTTGAGACTGATGCACAAACTTTTAGACAGATGTGCAAATTAAAAGAATAAAGTAACAAATTCAAAAATAACACTAAAGGAGTACCTAGGTGGCTCAGTGGGTTAAAAATATGCCTTGGGCTCAGGTCAGGATCAGAGCACCATATGGAGATCCCGCCTCCTGTTGGGCTCCCTGCTCAGCGGGGAGTCTGCTTCTCCTTCTCCCTCTGCCCCTCCCCCTCCTCCTGTGCCTGCACTCTCTTGCTCTCAAATGAATGAATAAAAAAAAATCTTTAAAAAAAGAATAATGCTATACACATATTCTATATACCTATAATTGATATATGTTTATTTGCCTATGAATATACATATATAATTAAAGGGAACATCATATAAATTTAAAAAATGGTGTTGGGGCCATTAATTAGCATTTGAAAAAAATGTATGCCAATATAACAAACAATACTCTATAAATTCTAATTTAAAATGTTCAATTAGAAACTTCAGCACACTATTCAAACAACTGCAAACCTAAACAAAAATATGTTAACATTTATTTAACTCTAGAGAGCTAAAAACTTTTAAAATTTGAAATTGTAATAAAATCACTAATAAAAATATTAACAAATTTGGCCATTAAAACTGCTGAAGAGTAAACAGCATAAAATAAAAAGAACAGAGCCAAAGGAGAATATTTGTATCAAATGTTAATATTTTTTAAGATTTTATTTATTTATTCATGAGAGACACAGGCAGAGAGAGAGAGGCAGAGACACAGGCAGAGGGACAGGCAGAGGGATAAGCAGGCTCCCTGTGAGGATCCTGATGCGGAACTCGATCCCAGGACCTCAGGATCGTGACCTGACCCAAAGGCAGATGCTCAACCACTGAGCCACCCAGGAGCCCCTCAAATGTTAATGTTATATAAAGAATTCTTATTAAGGAAAGAAAATGAGAAATAGAGACAAAGGATGTTATGTAGAAATCAAGCAAAATGAAATATTTTTTAGAAATTAGAAAACAAACAGGGAAAAATAATCATGGTATTTTCTAGTAAAAAAATGCAAATTAAAATATCATGGAGTATTTTTTGTTTCATGATTTAATAAGTATCTTTTTGTCTTATGTTGACTCAATGCTAGTGTTATTGATATTCTTGGTACCTGTTTAAGTTGCTAAAAATCATCCAGAGGAAAAACTAGAAATAGATTTCAAAACTATAAAACATTCATTTTTAATTCAAAATCAAATTTCTTGAAACATAAAGTAAGCATACAGGTTTACTGATTCTAAAATACAACATGATTGTTAGAGAAAAACTTGGGTGCTTGGGTTGCTTAGACTCTTGGTTTCATGATCTCAGGGTGGTGACATGGAACCTGAGCCCCAGCCCCAAGCCAGGCAGCCCCCAGCCCAGTGAAGAGTCTGTCTCCCCTCTCCCTCTATCCCTCCCCCAGTGTACAAATGTTCTCTAAATTAATCAATCACTCTTAAAGCTTTAAAAAGCAGAGAATAAAAATTCAAAAAAAAAAAAGCTAGTAATCATTCATAACCACGCATACAGAATTAACCACAGATAAAATTTTGGTAAAATTTTCCTGATCTTTTTGCACATATACAAAATTTTACGTTGTTGACCTCTTAATATATGAATGTGTGTATATAATACAGCTTTTGCTTTGTCTTTTCATTTACATCATTCAAAAATGTTGGCAGGAATCATTTTAATGTTATATAGTCCTCTACTGTATATCCATGCCATGATTTATTTCACCATTTCTTTATTATTGGACATTGAGGCAATCTTTAAATTTCTACTGTTTAAATAATAATGCTTTCAGTAATAGCAAAAGTTCAGGAACAATCTAAAAGTTTAAGAGCATGAATGGTTAAGATAGAATACACATAAACTACAAATATTAATAAAAAGTCTGCAGTACAATGGAAATATGATTATGATGCAATGTCTACACTTCAAATTGTAATTCAGTTTAGCTCTTCTAAGAAACTTTGCTTGGTACATCGCATTGTACCAGCGTTAAACGTTCGTCTCACTTCTACTTAATAGGTAGGAATTGCAGGCTTGTCCCGCTCTGTACCCCCAATTCTACAGTGCCTCTGTTTCAGGCACCCCGTGGGCACCCAGGATATGTTAATTATTTGACTGACTGAGTAAATCTGCTAATGAAAAGGCTAAATAAGATTAACAAAGCTTTGCTCATGTTCTTTTTTCTTCCAGTTGGTTGTTTTCCTTTCTGTTGTTAGCATGTGCGCATACTTTAATCTTGGGCTTTGGGGCTAGGAACAAGTGATTTTCAATAGATTTGGAAAATATCCCACCTTAATTCTATCCTGAGGTTACATTTAAAGAGCAACAGTTCCGTGTGAAGATGTCAGCACTACAGATTTATTTGCTTCCTTTTGCCTTGGCATACAGAATTTCAGAGGGTGTGAAGCTCCAGAACCAACATTTCCATCAGATGACACCTGTGATAACAGATGGCAGTCAGTCATGCTTTTAACATTAATACCGAATTAGAATAGAAAATAATGCCTAATCGTTCTCAGAGAATTTACTAAAGACAGCTTATAGACTATGAAAATTGGGTTGAATTTCAACAATAATAAACTAGTATGAGATTTTCTTTTTGTCTTGAGCAGTTAGAAAGTCCTGAGTAATGATATATTGTGAAGTTAGACAGGAAGCCTCAATTTATTTTTCATCAGGTTCATTTCATTCACAAATGAGATATGGTAGAAAATTGAAAAGTGCTCATTCTCTCTTTGTTTCATCCAAGTGTCCAGCACTTGGCTATATGGTGCCCAATTCATATACAATTTTGCAGCCCAAATCATCCTAAACATCCTGGCTGATCTGAACTGTGCAAACAGTCCAGCAAGGCATCTCTACTTGGCTTGTAACTGTCAACAGAAGGGGAACCTTGTGGTCACACACGAGGGCACAAGTCACCCAACTCAAAGGACAAGGAAAAGATAGGATGTTTGTTATTTCTGTCAATGTTAAAGGGAAAGATTTCTGCTTTTTTCTTTTTCTAAAATTATGTACAGCACGGTCCAGCAGACTTCGAAAGAATGCAGAAAACTTGAAAAAAAACGTGGAAAACTTATCATAAATACTACTTCTTATTTGGAAGAGATTTTGCTATTTATAAACGATTTCAGTTTCTATGACAATATTATAGAAGTCTTCCATGTCAGCTTATGCATGTACATAATTGTTTCTTCAGGGAAATAGTATCTTCACTTTAGGGTGAGAGAAGAAAACACTATTTCTCTTCCTACAAATAAGGCAATGAGAGCTGGAATAAAAGAGGACTTTTTTGTTTTGTTTTCTCATTCATGAACCCACACATGTGTATACACACACACACACACACACACATACACAATAGTGACAGATGCAGAGCCTTCAAAGGTTCGAAAAAAGCAAGGCATTCTCAGTAGTCCGCAACATAAATTAAATGACCGACTTTGCACTCTCAAACTAGTTTCATGGAATTACTATTTCCCCTACTGCTCTTACATCATAATTTTGGTCAATAAATATCCCATTGGACTGTAGGTTTCTTAAATATAGAGACAGTATCTCATTCACCATGGCAGCCATAGCACAGTTCAAATCTGTGAATCCCATGCCAACTATGAAACACAAATTCTACTTAATTTTACATTTCGTTTATAGACTATTTCTACCACATATAAAACCAAATTATTAAAGTTTAATGTTTATGACCTTAATAAGCTTGTACAATCATAACATTCTGAATTACATCTCTGTTTTTAAAGATTTTTCTCTCCAATTTGAGTGTACTTTGATTCTTGAGAGAATCCTCAAGATAAAAGTTACTGATTTGAAATATCATCCATTAGTGTAATATACCAAAAGCAGAACTTTTCAAATAGCAAGCCAATATATACTTAGAGACATTAAAATATCTTATATATTAATCATGGTAAGGAATGGTTGCTAAGTATTTACACAGTGCCAGGTCTTGTGTTATTTCACAGAATACTTAAAAACCATCTCTTGAGGTGTCTTTCTCTATTATTATAATATGCACCTTATACAAAAGGAAAACTTTTGAAAAGGTTAATAACTGGCCTAGGGTCATAACACCATATCAACTGGAGCTAGAATTCAAACTCCTTTTTCACTGAGTCTAATGCTTCCACTCTATGTACTTTGCTGTATTGTTTGCTTAATAATAATTGTTTTCCTCTCTGACATTCTCTGTTTCCACCATTAGAGGTGCCAGCAAACTACATAGGCCCAATTCTAGTCTTCATAGCACCCTAGGGAAACAAAACAAAGTAATTTTTAACTTATTCAATCTGAATGACTGATGTTGGGATCAAAGACCTATGGCTTCTTTAAATAAGATTTTAATCAAAGCAAATATGCATTTATTCCGTTAACGCAGAAAGAACCCCTACTATCTGTGAAGCATTCTCCATACATGAATAAATTCCATAGTTTTTTATTGAAGCAAAATACTTATATTGCCACAATAGAATATAAACCTATGATGGGATTTGGCTAGATGAGTATGGCCAATTTTCATAACACCTGCAATCTTTATGAGTAAATAAAACAAGCAATTTTTAGTGAATATCTTTTTGAATAAAAGTGAACGCAACAAGAATAATAAAAGCAATCATTATTGAGAGTACAGGAAGTTAAACACTAAATCTGATCTAGGAAGTAAAAATAATAAACTCTTCCACAGTACCACAAGTTTATACTTGATCTCATACAATGATGTGTAAATGCAACAACCACAACTAAAGAACATTCTCAGAAAGGAGCACACCACAAATGAGTCCCATTAATGTTACAGAAACATGTCTTTGGAAACAGATACTTTCCTATGAATACTTGGATTTCACTAAATTTGTGCATCTTTCACAAACTGCCACTGCCACTGACGGGGGTCTAGATACCAACTCAGCAAAAAAGAACCTCAAAGATTAAACCTGCCACATCCAACATTCTGATATCCACATCCTGGGCTATGCTCTTCAGAACAAAGTAGCTAGACAGTCAGCCAACTTTGACCAAGAGTATTTTCTCCTTCTTTCTTAGGAGAATGAAGAGCTGTTTCTCCTTCATGGATGTAGACAAATATTACTCCTTGATATTCAGAGAAAGGAGCATTTCTTACCTAAGTGGCATAGTTGCTCAAAGCAAAGTCTGGATACTGTCTCTAGTGCTGATCTACTTTGTAGACTTGGGCAAGTCACCTCATCTCTCTGGGCTTCAATTTCCTTCATCTGTAAAGTGGGGAGAAAAACAGTAGTTATCTCAGCTGGAAGCAGAGCAGATGGATATGACAATGTAAATGAAGCCCTCCTCATTATGCCTGGCACATAGTGAGCAACAGTTGACAATGACAAGAATGGTGGCCATCAACCTCTTTGTACCTGTTTCCTATGGGAATTAATCAGTTTTCCTGTTCTTATCCTTCTCTTTTCTCTCCTGCAACCGCTTAGTAAATGAACTTTTTATACGTGTGGAACATTCCAACTGGTCCCCTTCTCTGGGACCCTCCAAGGAAGAGGGGGATACTATTAGGCACAAAAAGGTATCCCAATGCACCTTGAGGATATATGATGCTAAGTGAAAGAAAGCAGTCACAGAAGGACAAATACCGCAGGATTCCACTTACATGGGACACCGAAACAGTCAAACTCATAGAGTAAAAGGGTGGTGCGGGGTAGTGGGGAGAAGAAACTGGGGAGTTGCTGTTTGATGGGTATAAAGTTTCAGTTACGTGAAATGAAAAAGTTCTAGAGATCTGCGGTAGAATATTTTGCCTATAGTTGAGAATAATGTACTATACACTTAACATTTGTTAAGAGGGTAGATGTCATGTTATGTATTTTTACCACTATTTTAAAAAAAGTATCCTGAGCCATGATAAAAAGGCTAGGCCAATAGTGGAAATATGTGCTTCATGTACATTCCATTTGTTCTTACTAAATCCCTAAGAACAGAGACCCAAAAGATACTTTCAAAACTCAACATTAGGAGTTAAAAGTTATCTGACACTTTGAGCCAGTTTCTTCCAATCTGTCAGCTGCTGTCTGTTAGAGAAATTTTATGCCCTGAAGCAGTTGGGGCACACAATAATTCATAAGTGTGACTTCTAGAAACACCCACTTTACACAATACCAGTATTAAACATCCAAAATCCTAAGCTGTAAAATACAAGGATAATGGAACCAACAAGATGAAGATTTGGAAGGAGCTGCGAGTTCAGCAACTTCAAAGCTGTTATTTAATTTTGTATCTCGTCTTTTCCCAAGCACTTATTTCTCAGATTAAGTAGGAGCATACGAATTGGCATTGTGGAACTTGAGGAAAAAATGGGGCTCTCCTAAATATGAATGGTGACACTGTGGACTATTATAAAATAAAAGGGGCACAAGCAAGAAATAGCAGTCACAGAAATTGGAAATGCATAGCGGAATGATTACAAGTTTGTGTCATGCATTCTGTCATTTCTGATCATATATAGATAAGACTTCCCATAGGAAAAAAGTCTCTGAGCATATCTGCTCGTAATTTCAGTTCTGAATTCAGTCAAGGGGGATATTCTCTGGCCTAATAAAGTGAGGGAGAAACAGCCGCATCCTTCCAATGAAGACCACGTTGATTAAATACTTAAAGCGGGAAGAAGTCAGGGAGTGACAGGTTGGAAGTTGACTAATTTAGGTGCAGTCTTTAAAAGGTTATTTCTTGGGTAGCCCAGGTGGCTCAGTGGTTTAGCACCGCCTTCAGCCCAGGGCGTGACCCTGGAGACCTGGGATCGAGTCCTCCATTCGGCTTCCCATGAGGATCTTGCTTCTCCCTCTGCCTATGTCTCTGCCTCTCTTTCTCTCTGTGTCTCTCATGAATAAATAAATAAAATCTTTTTAAAAAAATAAATAAATAAAAGGTTATTTCTTTATCCTTGAATAAGAACATTAATGTAAAACAACAACACCAAAAACAAAAGCGATAAGGACCTTGAACCTCTTAATTAATATGCAGATTTGCTGTGAAATTTTATATTTTTTCACATTATGGGACCTTTTAGTTTTTAAATATTATGAAATGTATCTCCTAATATGACATGATTTTTCTTGCTGGATATTAATTTTTAAGTTGTTTAGAAAATAAAAATGTATAAGTAAAAATATTTTAACCCACAGACACAAAAGAAAAGCATTGCAAATATAACATCAGCATTCTTGATATGTTTTAAAATAGATAGGTACATTTTGATACCTATCAAACACTTAATAAAAGATGACTCCTCAAGGCAATTTGCAAACTATGGCTTCATCTAGATATATGTCAGTGTAAATCAGGAACCTTCAGCTCACCGTTTTTCTAAACAAGTATGCCATAATCTTTGCTAGCTCTGTTTCCGTGAGGCCATCATAAATCTACTGCACTGCACTGTCTCCTCAGAACGCAGTCACAGATTCAAATACTTGAAAGCATAGTGAACTATACAAACAGCAAGTCTATATCAAGAGTTAGTAATCTCCTTCACCTGCGGGGCGTATTTCATTTTCACAAAATCTTAATAGAAATGCACCCATCATGCTTAAAAACACTCCATTATTATCACAATTTGTTGAAAAATACCTTTTCTATTAGCCTATAATATGAAATAGGAATGGACACCCCTTTTAATGTATACATATATATGGTTTGCATATAATGTCTACTAGATTACCCAAGGTGGACTTTGGTGTATTGAATGCAAACATAGATTCAAATAGCATAAAACATTTTTTTCTCAATTTGCTGCTACAGATATTTAATTTGCTTTGATCTAAACATGCTAACATTATCCAAGTGGAAGAAGCAACTAAGATTCATTATTATAGATTTATTTCTAATAGTGAATGTGTCTCCTAAAAAAAAAAAGTAAAATAAAATGTATGAAAGTATTTAATTTTCAGTCTTCAAACTTAAATGGGATATTAAAATCAGAAAAAAATGTAAACCTTTGCCTTTTCTGGAATTATAGTTTATAGTTTTGTATTTATTGAATGCATTCATAGGCTCCCTTAGGATGTGAAATGTATGGAAATATATGTGCATTGCTAAAGAAAGAACTAAATTTATTCTTTCCCCACATCATGCTCTTCTTTGCAGTAGAGGTTTTTAATTCAATACAGAGCTAGAATGAGATGGAGCCAATTTCCTGGTCTATATGTGTGACAAATGCTGAAAGTGGCACAAGATTAACAAATTAGTTGAAGTATAGATCTTAAAGGATATTTTTTTCTGTGTCTCAAAATCAAAATTCATACTTTATTTGAAATGAAGCCTTCTTTAGAATTCAATAATGACTAAAGGTCTTTTATTTCTCTGTGTTTAAGATAAAAGGATGGGGTGTATGACAACTACTAGCATTTTTTGAGCAAATATTTTTACTCGTAAGAAAGCTTACAAAGATTTTATATTTAGAATTTGAAATGATATTAATTGTAATCCTGCATCTTGTGTGAGTCACTGCAATGTGTGATTTGGAAAAGATGAAACATTCTTCTCCAAATAACTCCTTATTCCCCCCAATAAAAGCATAAAATGAAAAGCTGGGTAAAACTCATTTATTTCTGTATTTTTGTGAGTAAGAACAATGTTTAAAATGTTAGATGCTAGATCAATATGCTTACTTTTCTAATAACATTTGTTAGCTGGTTTTAAGTAAAAACTATCAGGCATGGCTGTTTTCCCTAACCTCAGAATTATGTGCTTGATATCATCCAGATAACTAACACCAAACAATAAAAACATCTGCGACAATAAAAGTATGTAACAGTTGTGGAATTGTTTAATTTGGGAGAAAATGGCTACGTTTGATAATCAAACGTGTGAGAATTGATTTCTCCTCTTTTTGAGAAACTTTTATATTTTTCAAACCTTGTTTTTTGCATTTTAAGGAATCAACTTAGGACTTGGAAGACCTCTTTAAAAGGTGTTCTGAAATATGTGGTTTGGATTTGGCTCACTCGTTTCCGGTGTAAAGGGTTGTCATATAGTCCACCTGTTTTGCTGGGCTTAAATTATATAAAAATACAGCATTTTAAAAACAAGCACAGCCTTACTTGTTGTCCCCAAACATGATACCATGCTTAAAATTCAAGAAGAGTTCTATGCAGGTGGTACATCTCAGTCACCCAATCTCCTTTCACATATCTGTTCATGTTGACAGACTATGTCATAATACATCAACAGAAAGATCAGCACGGAAGAACAAAATTTCATCGCCTGACAGCAAGAGGAAAACTGATTTTCAGTATTAAATTAGTAAAAATATATCATTACCTCACTTCCAATAACTCTACTACCTCTAGAAGATAAGGTGTCTGCTATAATCACAAGTAATATGCAAAGACAATTAGGTTTGCTTATATCTTTGGCATCACCCTTTGACTGACAGCAGGATCTCATTTTATCTTTTATACATTATTTTTTTTTATATCTTGGAAGCAACTTAGAGAATTAAAAACGATTTCTTAATGAGACATGTGGTATTACATATGTAAAAATATGTATCTGCCAAATGTCTGGAGGACAGTCTATCCTATACCAATCATCAGCAAAAACCTATTGACCATTGAAATGAAAACGGGTATTTAAGCTTCTGATAAAAGTTAGGTGCCTTTTTCATATAACATCTTGCTCTGTTTGGATTTCAGTAGAAATTTAACAATACCTGCCATAAATAATGTCTTTTGCAGCCCAGGGCATCATCTGCCACGTAGGCTTTAATTTTGCCCCTGTTTGAACACCCTACAACATATGCACTCCTCTTTTGTCTATTATCCTAGAGTTGTGCTATTCCCAAATATTGACATCATCTACTTTTATCAGCATTAACTGCTCTGAAGCTTCCCAGGCTCATGCTCAGCTCTATTTCTTCCTATTGATTATCTTCCTCACTCCAGCAGGTAGCTAGCCAGCGAGGCTGTCCTGAGAAATAGCTTCCAATGACTTTATACGCACAATTTACACGGAATTGTTTAAAGAAGATATTAGCCTCAATACAAATCAGTGAAGCTCATTTAGTCAATACTGCACAATTCTGCTGTTGGCACCCTGTCACATGTTAGTCTACAGTCAGCTGCCGTACCCAATCTGCACATTAGCTATAGTATTTAGTTTCATATTAAAATGAAGCCGGGTTTTTTTTGCTTTTGCTTTCCTTTTTGAAATCTTTTCAGTATACTTTTTACATCACCTCGCTGAGCCATGTGATAGTAATATATTTTGAAATATAAAAACCTGAGATTAAATGTTTGATTTTTGACAGTGTTCTTAAATATAATAAATTCAAAAGGAAATACTGTTAAGTTAAAATGGAGTGTTTTTCATTAAGTCCAATCAAATGGTAGACAACAAAGGATCTTTTATTTGAGAATATGAAGTGAAAATGAAAACCAGAAAACCTTTACTAAGAAAAGGTCCAGCTAAATTATGTTGGAAGGAGGTCTCCAGATTGAGTTTGGGTGTTTCTTTTGCTAAAAGTGAATTAAACTAAGATATGTTATGAAGAAATATTTTACAAAGAAGCAAACTTAATGCTTTTTGGAGATGAAAATAAGGTCTAAGGACAGTTGACTTTGAAAATAATTCTAAAGAAAGATCACATATGAAAAAAATTGCCACAGCATCTGATCTTTTCTTACAATCATAACAGGGAAATGGTTGGGGGAAAGTAATGCTAGTCCTGTCTTTCTCTTCCATGGCAATGCTGTAAAATTCTAGAAGGGGTGTTTACGTTTCAGAATTACTCCTCCTTAAACTACTGGTTTATGATAGTTAATGAGATGATATCCAAATGTTGAAAACAGGAAAATTCAAATGAAAATCTAAATGTGAAATATAATATAATGAAATAACTAAGCAACATAATACTACGCTGAATGTTTGTGCAAATATTGCAAAATGAACTGCAATACATTAAAATTCTTCAGTGGTTGTGTAATACATAAGTGAAGGTTTACATATAAAAGCTTTAGCTATCAAAAAAAGGGATCTTTATATCATACTATCTTAAATTTTTTACTTGAAAACATCACTAACATCTTGGATTGCATTTTGAAAAGTTGTCATTAAATCTATTTGCATATTTCTTTGTAAACTGAAATTCAAGGTAAGAAGAAAGCACAGTGATCAAAATAATCTATTTGTTATAAAATGCATCTTCCTTCCAGCTTTAGTGGCTGAGTGGCAGAAAGCTTTGGGGAATATGAATGGTAGAGAAAATAATAATTTCAGTTTTGGTGATTTTTCAGGACTACATCTTTTTTGTGAGTGAAAAGTAGGAGTTGAACAAAATAACATTTTTAAATGATAGGTGGCAAATAACAGCATTTTGAAAATTAATATAGAAAAGCAATTAAAATAGAATTACATAACAAATTATTGTAAATATTTCAATATTTTCTCTTTCTTACTATAAAATGTTAAAGGTGATTTTTGTATGACCTTTCTTTCATTTCTTTTCTCTTTAAATATCACTAGTTGGGAGCCAGAGCTCTGAAGCCCAGGTAGAAAAGACACGCTAAGAGATGGCCAGTCTATCCTGACCGTACATCTTCTCACACATTTATTGCAAGCTGACACTCATATAACAGCTTTTTTTTTTTTTAATCACAAAGATTCAACAAAGAACAATTCCAGTACCAAGGGAAGATCATACTTTAGGAAAGAGAAAAATGCCATAATTGCATATTCAGGTTGCATAAATGCAGGCATGGCAATGATAATTGTAATATTTGTGTGTGACAGCATTTTACCTTTTAAAGAAGTCAATAATCTAGATATAATAGTATTCAGGTGTAATTGTGTATACAGATGCATATATCATATATTACATGCAATGTGCAAATATAAATTCCAGCCCAAACTGAAATGTATAAACATTAGTCTTTTTTTAGTTCAAAATATTCCTTGATGAATATGTTTTTTTATGTATTAAGTGTATCTCTAACAACTAAATGATGAGAGTCTCCTGCTAGCCGGTTTAACACATGATATTCTGATATTTAATTATATTGTATGGCTATATATTCACTTAAACATAACATTCTCAATGAAGCAAATTCACACAAAACAATATAGGCTGTTAAAACTAACAGCAACAAAATAGTCAGATAAGCATTTCAGGTAAATTAAGATGCTGCCTTTTTTTTTCCCCAAAAGACTTATAAAATTAATTGTCCATTAAGTTTAAAATGTGAGTTTTGTTTTCATATGATGTCAAACATAAAATTTTCAAATCAAAATGCTTCATAGTAACTTCTGAAACAAACTAATTTTTTGAAAAAGTACTTTTGATTAAGTTTCTAAAAATATAAAGGAAGGAATTGTTTTCAGTTTGTTAAGACCTGTCTAGAGGAAAACATGATTTTAGATCTATAATTTTCATAAGCCTTATAAATGCTCATATTTATGATGCATATCAAAAATTCATATTGGATCTATTGTGACTACCTGCATAGGTTACCAAGATTATGCCAAATATCATGCATATCATCTCACTGAGTTAGGTTTGTAGCAAAAAGTGCCACACCAAGTCCAGATATTTCAGATAAATCTCTCTTCCATAAATATTCGGCTAGTAGAACCTGGACAGAACGAATCTTTTACACTAAAAATTAGCTTTAAAAGCAATCATATTGAATTCTATGGGACGTTATCTTTTTTAAATTTGTAAACTTACCCAAACTAAGCACCCGTACACGCAAGAGAATGTACACCCCCCCCCCACACACACACGCACACACACACACTCACACACATATTGTCAGGAGAAATTATATTTTTATCATTAAAGTAAACTGAATACGAACTCATTAAGGTGATTTACATTGTCATTTATGTAATAATACAGCTTTTAAAGGATGTAAACAATTCATTTAAATATAATTTTACATACTGAACAATATGTTGAGTATTGTCATTATCAATTTTTATAAGATGGAAATATTTTAAAACATCAACTAGCACATACATCTATCTAAATTCTAAAACAATTTAACTTAGCTCAAAAAGATAAAATCAAACTGGATAGTTAATTGGAATATTTCATAATTTCTTTATTTTAAATACATATATCTCTAGAAACATAAAGTACAACATTTAAGGAAATTAATATTAGTCTTCTTATACATTTATGTACATATACAGAGAGTACATTTATGCATCTATTATATCCATGTAAAATAAATATATTCCATTATATACGTGTAATTATATAATCTGTAAATATCATGTGTATCTTGTCTATGCATTTTGTACAGAAAAGAAAAGCATTCTTATAATCTAGAATCAAGCAATACAGGTGTGTATATGTGCGCGCGCGTGTGTGTGTGTGTGTGTGTGTGTGGGTGGGCGTGTGGGTGTGGAGAGAGAGCCAGAGGAAAAGGATAGGTAGTTTCACAAAGAAGTATTAAGGTTAGAATATTAAACATGTTTGAAAATGAATATGAAGGCATTAAGCTATGTAAAAAAATATTGATAAATTTTTCTCTCTCCTTTCCTCTCTCTCTCTCTCTCTCTGTGTGTTCTGCTATTAACAAGAAAATGAATATTTGAGATGAAAGGAAACGATGACTGTATAGGCGTTTAAAATAGGGCATTAAGTTAAATTTACTGAATTAAAATTTAAACCCAATTGGATTTTCCTTTCTGAATATGAAATAGAACTCTATAGGATGAGCACCAGAATCACAATATATTTTATAATGTTTCTATTAAAATTTTTCTCATATAAGTTTTTATATCATTAGTACCCAATAGTATCATAAAATATTCTAAAGGCATGCATGAAAATATCATGAAATAAATCTGAAGGGGGCCGTTGTAGCATAAAGATCAAGACTAAGTTAAAGACAAAGTTCCTTACCCTTTGACTCAGACAAAACTATTTCAAACCCTCTAGTTTAATGATTTTTATGTACATCTACTTGTTGGTTTTCCAATTTGTCATTTTTCAATACTCTAGGGCTGAAAAGGAGATAATATGGGGTTGCATATGGAAAATTTATATCGCTACTTAATAGTTAAATATCTTGACCACCTTTAAGATTATGCATTTGGAGAATTATAACCTCAGTTAATTCCAGTGCTACAGCATTCAGGTGGTGCTATTAAATGTTTTCTACTGAGAAGAGCTCCTTATAGCAAGAATCATTCACTAATACCTAGCTGCCTAGATTCCTGAAGTCTTTAGTCTAAAAACCTATTTCTGTGTAAAAAGAACCCTATTTAACCTAACTATAAGGGTAGCAGTGTTGTTGTTTTTCATGATGTTGACAAAAAGCAGTGGACAAAAAGTTATCTGTAACTCTCAAGTGGATGTATTCATTCCCTAATTCCTAGATAATTAGCGAGGATAAAACTATACCCTGCATTGCTTCCCTTCAAGATGGTAAGCTAATGATACAATGGAATCAGAGCAAGTTATGGGAGGAGGGAACAGGGGCATGGAAAGAGGAATACCTTTTTCTTGGTTCCACAAAGGGTTGAGGGCCTAATTATTTTTAAGTATAATCCAACCAACCTCTTCTCATGCTCAGCTGCACTGAGTGACACTATTTGTGATGCCCAGTGTGCTGAAACTGAGCAGGTTGCTGTCAGTTTAAAAATGACTATAATAAAAGTGACCATGAAGATGGATCTTGTGATTTTGCGTTTCTAATCAGTCATCTGTGAAGAACACTTTTGCTTTGATTCAGCAGACTGGTGACAGCCATGATTGATAGTGCACGAGGATGAAAAAAGGTTATTAACTGTCTTCCTATTAAGCTCAATGTATTACCCCTCTAGGTGCATCTCATACTTTAAGTTAAAGTACTTACTCAGGTAAGGTCAAGAATGAACTCTATGGAGATGGTATCCGTTCTGCTGAAAACGAGCAAGGCATCCTTTTACTGATTTTCTTTAAATTTAGCATTTAAACTACATTCAATTCTACTGTCTTATTTTTTATTGGCTAAAAAAGAGAAATTTCCTCTTTCCAAGAGCATCTAATACTGAAAACACTAAAAGTATAGAAACCAGCTTTAAATGTAAGGAATTGAATGTAGAGATGACTAGCAACATGTGTGTGGCATGGACATTAGTCTATATTTAGGCAGACGGCCATATATTGTATGATCTGAGGGTATTTTTAAGGTAAACAGTAGAATTGATTTTTGATTAAAAAATAGTATCCGTATGGTATTTACAAAAATTGTTTTAAGTTTCAATAATCTACATGGCAAGCTTACGATAAAGAAAAAATAACAATTTCTAAGAAAATTAAAGAACCCAATAGAATATTTAGATGTTTGTTTTCATTTAGATATAATGTATTAATTTACTTACTACATCTCATTTTAACTTTTTAAAATTAGAAATATTACACATAGATGGACGTTTGAATGATGGTATCTGTTCCTGTCTTTGACTAGTAAAACTACACATCCATCACAAACAGTATGATAGATCCTAGAGTATTTTAAATTTTTCAATAACTCAGGAATCATCATTTATTAAATGAAATAAACTTTTAAATGTTATCATATCTCCTGTGTTCATTTATTCTTACTGAAGTCGAAATGTACTGCAAGATTTTTGAATACTTCATTTAACTTCTCTTTTAAAAACATTTTAAATTTACAAGTTTGGTTCTGAAAGATAACAAATTAAATATATGTATTTTAATTAAAAATTGTAGTATTGTGCTTCTTCTTACATTTCCCACATAGACACTCAATATTTGTTAGATGCAATGTGAATTAGCCAAAAATATTCAAGGATATGGATAACTTGGCACTGACATAGCCATTTAGACTACAACCAACTTTTAGCTCTCTATGCTTGACCGTTCTTCATTGAACAACTCTGCAGAGTAGCACAGAAAAAGAAAATGCTACCAGAATGTTATTAGAGTTTCAGTGTAGGAAAAATCACATTACATCCGAAAGTTTTCTCTAGTATATCATGACCTGTTTCTCCAGTGTCAGTTATTATCTCATTTTTGGTATACAATAAATTGTATGTTGAAAAGTACTGTTTTAATATTAGAATCCATCGACAATGAAATATAGGGAAAGTAAGGAAATAAAGTTCAAGATTTCACTGAATTTCTCCTTAGAGCCACAAAAATTGGCTCTCTACCTTATTCTGCTTAATATTGCAATTGCTGTTTTGAGAAACCTTTCCAGGTCTCTAGTATTTTATGCATGCCAAGTATAACTTAAATACTTACACACTGAGAGCCTCTTCATAAAAAATGTTAGATCAATATGAAAATTGTTTATTTAGTGAATTGTGTTTATGTGGAGTGGACTTAAAGGTAGATTTTAGAATTCATAGAAGATTCCCTCAAGATGACACATTAACTTCGTTACTGAATGGAATTTCTCTTGCCGCCTTATACAACTTCAACAAACTTGTGCTCTCAAAATCAGAAATCAACACAAGATAAATGATAGAGGGTGATATATGGTCAATAATAGCATTCTCTATTGTTCAAATATTTGGGTGAGCTGATAAGAAATATGTTGCATGTTTCTCAAAAACATTGTTTGCTTTTAAAATACGAAAAAAAGGAAAAGTAAAATGCAGTTTCAAAGTAAACCACGTAAATTAAAAAAGTGCTCTGAATTATTAGTGGAAATCCTGACATCTTCTCTTTGCCTACTTGGGAGCTTGAGAAAAATTAGGAAATCGAACGATGAAGTAGGCCCAAGAGGAATGCACGGATTTCCTAGTTACCCATTCCCTAGTCTCCTCGGTTACTTCTCTTCAGAGAAGCTCTAGAACACACCTTACACAAAGCACACATTTTAGGAAAGCACAAGGCAAAGGCAGTTTCAGGTAAAGTTTAGGTCATTTCCAAGGCAGTCAGTTAGCATAGTTGAAATTGATACTGAGCCGTATTTTTTTTTTTTTTTTTTTTTTTGCAGACTCCAACACTCGCAGACAAAGTTAAAAGTGTAACATTCTCTTTTATACTTTTGAAACTCCAGAACACAACGTTGCAGTACTTTTGCGCAGGCAAGCTGACAGAACTGGGGAAGAAAAATCCCACGCCTTTGGGCCAACCCTTTAAATTTGGTTCTGTGGCTATTGTGACTTGGTCTCATCTACTGCTGGGGCACAAGGCACCCTCAGTTCATAAAATCTAGGGCTTCGATTACTTTTAGCTTGAAACTCTCTCCCGAAGCTCTTCTAATCCTATATGTGTGTATATGTCATTCTCCTCCTCCTCTCCTCCTCCTCCTCCTCCTCCTCCTCCTCCTCCTCCTCCTCCTCCTCTCCTCCTCCAACTCCTCCTCCTCACCTGCTAGGGGACCTAGGGCAGGGCTATGAACTGGGTGGTGCACATCTGTGTAGCCAGAACTGGAGGCTGACAGTTGCTGTCCACTCCCAGACTGTGTACCTGAGCGTCGTGGCCACTGCTCTTCCGCCCAGCCCACTGCTGCCTGCAGCGCTGCTGCTGTCACGCCAGCCGGTGATTTGATAGGCTTGTCGGGTTGCCATGGTGTTGACTTCTTGCCTCTGAGGAGCTGCCCAATGACTGGAGGTCTGGGATTAAAGCGGGAAGAGGCAGCGGCCACAGCGAATTTCCGCGGCAGCTGCAGCAGCTAGAAACAAGCAGCGAGAGGACGAGGTCTTTAGCCTGCGCTCCCCTCCCGCAGCCGGGGCGGCCGGGGAGGGAGGGAAAGAGAAAGAGGGGTGCGGGTGGGGGTGGGGGGCTCAAACGGTGACCCCTCGAAGCCAGAGATACCGGGGAGGGGTTTGAGACCCTCTCAAGATAACCCATGAGCCCTCTGCACGCTCTGAGAGGGAAAATGTTCCAGAATTCGTTGTTATTCGCCCAAGACCTTACCTGCGCGGGTGCTGGGACCGGGGGTAAAAGGTTGCTAAGAGGGATGTAAGTGGGGGATGCACCTTTTCCCCCCACCCCCCGCCCCCACCCGTTATTTGGGCGGCGGGGGAGCTCGACAAATAAAGAGGCGCTCTACCGAGAACTTGAAATCAAGGCAACTAACTTATTCCGAGGAGAGAAAGTGCGGGGAGACCGCACCCCAGTACGTGATCAGCAGTTGCCGGGGGCGGCCCGGGAGGGGGGAGCCCGAGGGTGCACGGGCCACGCACGGCCCCAGACGGAAACTGTAAACTGGGAAATGAAAGGGAAAGAACCCGCTTCTGTTATAAATTAGTAGGTAGGTGAAGGTTACGCAAAGAAGAAAAGGGAAAGTAAAGCTGTTAAAAGAATAGAATAAAACCCCTGGGAGTTCCACTCAAAATCCTGCGCTCCCCCCCCTCCACCCCCCAGCTCCCCAATCCAAGGGGAGGAGGAGGAGGAGGAGGAGGAGGAGGAGGAGGAGGAGGAAAAAGTGCATTCTGGTGTGATGAGAACTCTCTGGAATGTCTGGAGGAGAGGATAGAAGTGCGAGGGTAAGAAGACCCGGGTGCTAAATAATTGGCAGGAGAGGCAACCGGGGGAGGGGCGGGGTAGGAAAGAAATATTCCGCGATTCACCGAAGAGACTTCGAGGTTCAGAAGAGGGAGGCTCCAATAGGAGGAAAAGGCGTAGAGAAGTTCAGACCTGTAGCGTCAAGGAGGAAACGACCAGAGTCAGTAGGAGAAAAGGAGGAAAAAGGTGTGTGGTGCGGAGGGAGGGCGCGGGAAGGCCCCCGCCGGCGAGTGGAAGGTGCCAGCGCCGGGACCGGGCCGCGCGGGGCAGAGAGCTGGAGCCAGGACGCGGGGCGCGGGGCGCGGGGCCAGGTGCGGCTCGGCGCGCTCCCCGGCTGCGGGCGGCGCGGGCACCTCCCCGGCCCGGGCAAGAGCTGCTCCTTCCGCCTGCCAGAGTCACGATCCACCGCGAGTCCCAAACACACGCCTCACTAACTACTTTACAGCCACTTTCATTGATTTTCTTTAACAAATAAACATAATACCCGTTACAGCAGCACTTGCCTTTGCAGCAGCTAAAATGCCACAAGCTCTGCTGGCTGCATTTCTCTGGACAGCAGCTTCCCTATCTCCGAATAAATTGGTCGCCTTCACTTCAAAGATCATCTGTGTGATCACCTTCAGGTCTGGGGAAGCGGCTCTTGGCCTCCCCCCCTCCCCCCCCCTTCCTCTATAACGGGAGAATCACCTTTTTAGAATAAGTAAGAGACAGGTCGGGATACAAGTTTGCAAACCTGGAAGGGCTCATTGACATTTGCATATTAATTTTTGCCAAAAAGAAGTAGCAGTTGGGAAGGAAAACACCGGCGAAGACATGGACTCGTTTGCAATTGCAGGGAGGTTAACACTTGTCCGACAGCCACACCTAAGCTACTCCCCCAGAGTCATCTCTAAAAAATATTTCCTTTAAAAATAAAGTATTCTCAACTATCCTTCAATTAAAAAAATAAAGTATTTATTTTAAGGTACCCCCCCCCTCTTTAGAGCGGTTTCTGCTGGAGGTTCTAACATACATGTCAAAGGGTTGTTGAATTATTCATTATTGTAATTACTATCATCATTGTCATTATCCCTTTCCATGTGGAAATAATTTTATTATCGTAATTTGATATCTGAAGAATTTCCTGTTAGTCGTTTGATAATCATTTTTTTCTGCTGAAAAGAAAAGTTTTGTTTATAAATGAGATAGAGAAAATGTTTTAAATGCTTTGATGTTTGCTATAGATTTCCGTTTATCTAATCGATCGGAATGCCAATAAAATCGATTAAAGGTTTAGTGTTTTACAAACAACCATTTTGTGCTTTTTGATTTTATGTTCAGAATGATTTTAATAAAGCTAATGCTTTCCTTTAACAATCTCCCTTTAAAAAATCCAAACCTTTATCGTTTTTCCTTTTATTATTAGAAATTGCCAGTTAAAGTTCTTCTAATAGGAAAATAAAAAAAATATAAGCAATGGCTGTAATGGTTTAAATTTCATTCTCTTGTTGCTCAAGGTATTTAAATAAAGCCCTTTAAAATCTTGGTGAATTATATGCGATCATTCAGTGATTGCGGAATATTAAATTAAACTTAGATAAATCCGCATTGAAGGAGGCAGCACCCAATCCTGAATTTATTTCCCATTTTCTCTAACAGCATCACTGCGCTCCTCTCTTTGCAATGACAATGTGCCAAATCTGGGCATTTTGAAAACATTTTCCATATGCTTTAACAGGGGACTGATAGACAAAGAAGAAAAGGAGATGATCTTTTTGCTCTGAGGTATATTTTCTTTAACCTTTTTCTCTTAGACTTTCAGTAATAATCATTTAAAAGCAAAAGTT
Organism: Canis lupus dingo; assembly: GCF_003254725.2. Classification (NCBI taxonomy): domain Eukaryota; kingdom Metazoa; phylum Chordata; class Mammalia; order Carnivora; family Canidae; genus Canis; species Canis lupus. The sequence goes on from NC_064271.1 coordinate 24,843,739, forward strand.
TGAAATCATTTAATTCTTCTCTCTCTCTCTCTCTTTTGCTTTCACCTTTTTTTTTTTCTTCCTATCTTGTAATTTATTCCTGAAATGGAGTTTTGGTTACAATATAATGTAAAGCTATCATTTCTGTACCTTGGCAATCAACATTTGTTTCAAAATCTTTGATTTAGTTTCTGCTAGCTGCCTTCTGTAATTGAAGATGGATTTAATTATACATTTTGTAACTTAGATCAGATGGGCTGTTTGTTTGCTATAGGATTTAATGGTGCTTTTGTGTCTAATATTTAGGAACGTTACATACAGAGGTGGTGGCTTTTCTTCAACTATAAAGATCTGCAGTTTTGTCTTGGAAATGTGGATGTTGGGATGAATGTAATGTCCTGTTTTCAAATAATTCTATTTGGTGGCCAGTGTTTCTATATTGTCTATACAGCATTGCCTTGACTAGATATAGATGTTTCAGGTTTTAAAAGCGCACAAATTTGTCTTCTACTCAGTGAACTCTCAATTCTTTCTTTCTTTCTTTCTTTCTTTCTTTCTTTCTTTCTTTCTTTCTTTCTTTCTTTCTTTCTTTTCTCACTTATCTATCTTTTCCCATCTACATCGTTGTCTCTTAGAGATCTTCCCCAGATGAAACGTAAAATTTTTGTTGGATATGTTTGCTGGAAATACCTCCATGTGTTTTGAGAAGGGTGTGCTAGTGATCCTGGGTTTGGGTGCTCTAAGTGTGAATACAAGTGCTGAGGGGGGTGGGGGTGTGTAGTGGTAAGTGATAAGGAGTCCTCATTAATTTGCATAAGAGCTGTAGAAGTGCCTGTGAAGTTAGTGAAGTGCTATTGTTTGGGGAGAGTCCCGTCTGATTTTGTTTATAAACACTGGGCTGGTTGCCTAGAGGGAAAGGAGGTCACAGCACTGTCTGAGCCCTGACCTCTGAAAGGCCAGAGGGCGTCTGACTTTTCTTTCTCCCCCTTCCTCCTATGCCTTCTCCACTCCCTAATTCTTCCCTCCTCAGACCCTCTATAACTCCTCCCTTTCCCCCCATTCCTCACCTTACCTGTGCCTAACTTTACATAATAATGACTGCCCCCCCACCCCAGCAACACTAGTAGAACCAGGTCAGAACCTCCAGGGGGGAAGAAAAAAAAAAAGGTAAAAGAGATTTACTGCAAATAAAAACCAAAAAGGGACTTTAGTTAGAAAGAGAGAAACATACAGAAATATGGAAGGACAGATAGAGACCCGGGATCAAGATGGGGGCATTTTTATGACAAAAAAGACCACAAAGGAGATAAGAAGCAGGTTGGGGGAGGGGAGGGAGGCATCCAGCGACAGATTTAACTGCCCACAAATGCTACACACACATACACACTTAAAATGTCTTTCCTTTTTGAATTTCATTTCATCTAGCTCACCCTCACCATCAAAGAGAGTGTCCATTCTGGAAGTTAGGTCATATTTTAACCTCCCGGCCCCCCCTACCCCCCGGCTTTGTGAGTTCTCAAGGGAAAAAAAAAAAAAAAAGACTTTTTTTCGTAGTAATGAAATTTGGCACTCTTCCACACTAATTCTTGAATTATTTCACTGTAAATATAATGTGTTTGTGACACCATCCCAAATAAGCCCTGCACTTTCCGATTCACTGACAACTTCACGTCTCCCCTTTGCACACCCCCCACACACACACACACACAGACACACACACCTCCCCACTCACAAAATGACAGACACTGGTATCAAGTTTAAGTGTGTTTTGGAAAGGAGTTGCTGAGTTAAAAAATGTTAGTTAACAGACTGCCTTTGTTAAATAGCCCCCGGGTGGAGAAGACCCAACAAAAAGAGGGAAGGAGGAGGGGGGCTGAGGATCTGAAAGTGTCTGCGGTGATATAAAGGGTTCCTAACGCTGAAATCTTGTAATACCTCGTTTCAAACTGAGCTCATCTATAGATCCCGGATGCGCGGTCAAAAGACTGGGAACCTTTTCCCCTTGGGCTGGGCTTGGTGTTGAGCTGGCGGGACAGGAGGGAGAGGGAGGTGGGGTATTTGTTACAGACTTGGTTGAGGGCAGGGCGGGGGTGGGGAGGGGGGTCCGGGACCAGACAGCGGGAGACTCCTTCCAGCGGCTGCAAAGCCCAGAGTGTCCGCGGCACAGATTTGGGGAATAAAATACGCCAAGGAAAAGTCGAGAAGTGGAAATTACCTTTTGTCTCAATATTAATTACTGCTTGCTTCCAACACTCAACACCTAACCAGCTGGTACCCCTTTCTGGCTCTCCCCCCCAACTCGGCGCTCGGCGCCCGGGAGTGGGCTCGGCCCGGCCCGGGGTCGCCCCTGCAAAGTGTGCAGGAGGGTGCAGGGAAAGTTGTCGGTGCGGCAGGGAAACCTCTGCTCCTTTCACTTTGAAATACAAAGTAGCCAAACGTTCCTTGAGGGCGGCGGCGGGTTCGCGCAGAGTTTAGGGACAGCAGAGTGGGGGCTGGCGGGGAGGGGGGTGGAGGCGGGGTGGGGGGGGAGACGGGGTCAGAGGTGGACGGCAAGGGGTCCGCAGAGACCCGGGAGGAGCAGCTGGGCTTCCTGGAGCGAGGGGCCGAGAAGGAGGGCGCCAGGGGCCGGGGCGCAGCCGGGGCGAGCCGGGCAGATCGCGCCCTTGGCCGGGAGCGGCCCGCGGGCTGGGCTCGGGCTCGCCCGCCTCGCCGCGCCCCTGCCCGCGGCGCCGCGCTCCGCGCCCCCGGGCCCACCCCACGCAGACCTGCAGCCGCTTCTCCCCGGGACCCTCCTCGCGCGGGCGCGCTCCGAGGCCGAGCCCTGGAGGAGACTCTTGACTCCGCGCTAGTCCCTCTCTGCCCCATCCCCTCAGCCCATTAACCCCGACCCTCACCCCAGCTTCTCTTCTTAGGAAGGAGGTGAAAGAGGATGAGAGAGAGATGATTAAAAAGAACACACACAGGCGAGGAGTGGGAATACTCGCTAGCAGAGGGGATTGCAAAAGTGGGCGCTCCTCTTACAAATCCTCCTTCCTTTTGTTTTCTTACTTAGAATTCAGTAACTGCTCCCCCCCAACACACACACACACACACACACACACACACACACTTGAGAGAGAGAGAGAGAGAGAGAGAGATTTCCTAAGAAAAGAGAAGGGTGTATTTTCCAAGAAAAGAGAGGGATGGGGGGCGTAGAGGAGAAATAGCCTCCAAATTTTTAAAATGGTTTTCCTGATTTGACGTTTGGTGTTTTGACATTAATGACATTAATGTTATTGATGATGTTTCAGGGAGAAAAAAAGGCAAAAGAAATAAAGGAGAACTTGAAAACGAAATGATCATCATTTCCCTATTCTTCCACGCCAGAAATAGACCCCTTTCTTCACCTGAGCCTGAAACAGACTTATTGTTCTCAGGTGTTTCCTTCATCATACGCATTTACCCGTCTGAAATCGCAGGAAATGGTTTTTCCATCAGTGAGCTTGTACATGGAGCCCTCTCCCGCAAAGGGCTTGATCTTTTCTGATTTGAACCTGAAAGTCTCCCTGCCTTCATTTCCCCTCAGTCTTTTTAAAAGCCCCCACCCCCTTCCCCAACACACACCTCAACTAGTTTTTTAAAGCCAGAATTTTTGCTCTCTGGGGTGTTTTTCTGTAAACAGCAATGCTACATAAACACCTTCCTCACTTGCAAGTTACAGAGAATCAAAATTTTTACCACCGTGGCCATGTATGTTTCTTAAAGCACATGCATAAACTCAACTGAGGTGCAATCAGACAGTTAGCACACCATTGATACCATTACCGTATGAAGACAAGACTGTAAACAAAGTAACTTAAAAATCTTGGAAAGCCATACACTTTGAGCAAATTTCTTCCCAAACAAGTTTAAAACAGAATGGAGTCTTTGGAGAGGTAGATGATTCTCTTTCTGTTAACACTTAGTAGCCCTGGTTTATACTATACTAGTACATACATTGACTTCAGATTCCTAAGGTGGTGATTTGCTTTCTTATTTTTCCCCCCTCTTAATAAAGACCATATCTAGGTTTTTATTCTCTACCCCAAGCCTTTGGACTTTCATTGTAACCTTAGCCAGCTGCTGTAGGCAACCAGCTTTTCTGATTTGGGCCTAGGTCTGCTCTTTTGAGGACTATGCTATTATCCTCCCAGGTGTTTTGTTTGGTTTTTAATGCCATTTACATCAGTTTTAGGATTTTCCAAATGTTCCCCGATAACGAAATGTTTCAGGCCCAGAAAGATGCGTGTTTGCAGCCTCTGCTGTTCTTAGTGCTCGTGCGATAAACCTTTTTGTTGGTATTTGGTAGATTTGGTGCTTAAGGCCTAAGACATGGTTTTGAAGCAGATCCTGGCGATCCAGAACTTCAAAGACCTGTCAACTCAAAAGCAGCTGACGCCTTACCTGTCCAGGAAGCTGGACATTGCAAGTATTTCCTGTTTTTAGCTTGTTTGGTTTATGCTTTCACCTTCTCTGTAGAATCCCTATTTTTGAAATATTACATAGATGGTGTCTACTTGTGACCTGTGGTGTAGCAGTGTATCGAGATGCTATCTGAGTAGCAAGTGATTATATATATATATATATATATATATATATATATATATATATATTCCATATTCAGATATTCAGTAGGGGGTATTTAAAAGTATGTCTATTCCTAGTTTTAGTTAATTATCTTTTAATGAAAGTGTCACTCATATTCACATCTGTAATATTGGAAAGAGATAATTAGATTTTCAAATGAGAATCAGCCACCTTAAATTTTGCACCAGAAAATACCAAGTATATTTCATTCTAATGAGATCTGTAGTGGGGTTTTAAAATTCATCATAATGTGCTTCAAGAAAGATAATTCAACAGACTTGCAAGATGAAAGGGTTTTTTTTTTCCTCCTCCCTAAGTCTTCTTAAAGCTATTACACTGAACTTATGCAATTCTGATAAAATATTCAAAAATATTACATAAAGGCCAGAACCATATCCCCACTATCACCCTTGCGCCTATCACTTAGTCTCATTTGAAAGTTTACTTTGACTCAACTAGCCACTTCCACCTTCCCTGCCCTGGGTTTTCTCTCCTGCGGGTGCAAGCGAAGGATACGGTGTTTAAATAGGTGCCTGTGAACCCAGAGTGCAAGCCTCCCTTCCGAAATAGGCTGGGCCCCGAGCGGTGTTTGCACACTGCCAGGCACCCTTTATTTACATACATCTGCATATTTGCTCAGGCCCCCGCGTTTGCCCCTTAAAATGCGTTCTTGTACACAACAGAATAAATTAGGCAGAGGACAAACTCTTCACCACTCCAACTTGGATTTCTTCTTACAGCTCCCTTAGTAAACAAATCCCTGGTCCGATAATAATGACTTTGCTTCATTAAAATTACAAAAAGAAAAAAAAAAATCCGACTGGTTCAAGGGCATTGCTTTGCTGGTATTTATGTTTTATTTTCTCTCCCTTTTTGCTGAGAGGGGGGGAGAGAGAGGGGAGAGAGAGAGAGAGAGAGAGAGTGTGTGTGTGTGTGTGTGTGTGTGTCTAATGAAGTTTGGGAGTCGCGCGCGCAGGGGCGCGTGGGGTGCGAGCCCCGGAGATCCCCATCCCCTGCCCGCGCCGCGGTCGCAGCGTCCCGGGCTCCCGCCGCAGCGCTCCGAGCCCTGCAAGCCGCGAGGCTCCCGGGCTGCTCCGAGTCCGGGCTGCGCGTCATTTGCAGTCTGGGGAATGTTGATCACCTCACTAATTACACCTCTCTCTCCCCCCTCTCCCTCTCCCTCTCCCTCACTCTCCTCTCTCATTCCCAGAGTGCATATCGGGAATAGACACACAAAGACATGCGCACTCAACTTAATCAGCCATTTTTTTAAACAGGGCTAAAACGATAATAATTAGCAGAATAAAGACATATCGGATTTTCATTTCCTTTCCTCCTTTTCCCAACCCCTTCACAACCAAACAGCGAGACCGCGGTCGGCACATGCTTTAACTCCTCCCGGACCCCCGAGGACCGCTCCATGCCCCCCACTTTCTGCTTCAGCGTTTTTATTTTCACCCAATAAAGTTCGAGGATTATTTTTTTATTTTTTTTTTAATTTTTAAATTTTTTTTTTTTTTAATGAAACCCTCTCGTGTTACTTGGATGTGATCAGCTGTAAGTAAAATAAAAAGCAACACAAACAAACAAAAAAAAAAGAGGCGAAGATCGAGTAGGAACTGCAGGGGAAATGGAAAGTAAGTTTTTTCTTTAACTTTTATTGAGTAGTTTGTGTTAAATTTAGGTCGAGTATCGATTATCTTTCCAGCCTGATCTTGCACAATCTTTGATATTTCGCTCCCTCTCTCTCCCTCTCCGCCTCTCTCCCTCTCTGCCCCTAGCTCGCTCGCTCTCGCTCGCTCTCGCACACATCCCCTCATCCCGACCATCTCTTCCGCTCTGCCCCCCTTTTCTATCTCTTTCCCCCCTTTTTTGGCTCGAGGATTTGCTCCGCTGAAAGAGGGAGGGGGCACCGAGGGACCTGATTTTCCACTTTCTTGCTGGTGGTGGTGGTGGGGGGGGGACTGCGTTTGGAGGAGGGGGGGGTGCATTTAACTTTTGGATTAAGTGGCGGCTGCTCCACGTTCGGCCGAGCGGTTTTCTCTCCTTTTTCCTGTCTTTTCGGGTCCTGTCTCCGCCGCGAGCCTGCGGCGTCCCCGCGGCGCCGGGGAAGCTGTCAGCCCCGCAGCGGCTCGGGCGCTGCCAGGGGTCCCCGCGCGCCCCGCGCCCCCGCAGCCCGGCCGGGATGAGCCTTCCTCCGCGCTCATCCTCGGAAAGTTTGGACGCTGGTCCGTGGGGCTTGAAGCCCCCCCTCCCCTCTGTCTGCTGTTTTACACCCTCCCCCCCCATCCTCCGTTATCCAGCCTCGTTTTTCTTCCTCCCCTTCCCGCCCCCACCCTTCCCTCTCGCAAGTCCCCCGAAGGGCGCTCGGGGCGCGGGGCTGGCGGAGGACCGGGGGGTCCGCACGCCCGGGGCCGGGGGCTCCCGGGGGCTCCCGGGGGCTCCCGGAGGCCCGGGCGCGAGCGGGGGCTGGGGCTGGGGCTGGGGCTGGGGCTGGGGCTGGGGCTGCAGGTAGACGGCGGCGGCCGGAGCGGCGGCGCGGACCGGGGCGCCGGCGAGCCGAGGCAGGTCCGTTAGGAGGCGGGGGCGCCGGGCCTCGGGGCCGCGGACCCGGCGGCGGCGGCAGCCCCGGCCCCGCGCTCCGGCCGCCGGAGGACGGATGCCAGCCGCTCGGGGTCAAGAATCTTCCCTTCCCTTTTGGCAAAGGGCAAAGAGGGTGCGTGTGCGTGTGTGTGTGCGCGTGTGTGTGTGTGCTGGGGGGGCTGTGGCCGGCTGTGAGAACTGGTTTACCCCCTGCCCCCCCTCCCCATCTACAAACGAACTTCACCTTCCTCGCCTCCCTCCGCATCAAGTGCGCCTCCCGGCCGGAGCAGCGCAGGGGAGAGGGGCTGGAATGCGTCGGGTCTCGCCTTCCTGCTACTTCTAGTTCACTCCCTCCTCCCCCCATTCTTTCAGCTCTTTCCTATCAGAAAAAAAAATTTTTTTGATAATAATAATAATAATAATAATAATAATAATAATAAAATGTCTCGTGGAATTGTATAAAGTTTCTGTGCCGATGCCCAAGTTCCTGAGGGTTCCCCATCCTGGCCCCTTCCCCCACGGAAGCCGGTGCACTGGTGTGTGTTTCTTTTGTTACCTGTGATCCGGGCGGGGGGCTCCTTTGGCGGCTCGGGCTGGGGTCCGGCCCAGAGAGGAGGCTCCAGCGGGCGCCTCTGGCCGCGACTCCTCACTTCCGCGCGGTTCTGGTGAGATCTTAGCTACCGTTCGGTGAGACACCCTCCTTGTAGGTACCAAAGGTTCAGATCGCAAACACGGACCCCCCCCACCCCGACCCCTACACACACACACATACACACTCACACTCCACACGCACTCAGGCACACATTCGCCCCACGCCCCCCCCACCTCCAGCCCCCACCTTGCCTTTCCCCTCCCCCCTTCCCAAAAAAGCACATACACAACAACAACAACCCCCCCCCCCAACCAAACAAAAACCCAAAGACAAGTTCACTGGCGGAAGATGGTGGATTGACACTGACTCAGACAGAGGCAGGTTCACCAGGAAATCTGGCGGTCCCGATTTCTGACAGTTGCATTTCCTCTCCTTGAGTCCTTCCCCCCCCCCTTTTTTAATAACCCTGTTCCATGTTTAATCAAGGATCATGTAGATGGCAAAAGGAGAGACAGAGAGAGGAGAGAGAGGAGAGAGGAAGAGAGAGAGAGAGAGAGGAGAGAGAGACAAGAGACAGAAGGAGGGTTCTTTTTTTTTTTTTTTTTTTTTTTTTTTTTTTATTGTGTTCTCCTGGATTTTCAGTGGCTTGATCCCTATAAACGTGGAGTGGTTAAAGCTCATATGTAGTATTATATTTTTAGTTGGGTGGATGGATGGAAGAGTCAGGGAGAGGCTGCGGCTGCCGCTGCCTTTTCGGGTGTTGCTTAGATTAAGGCTGAGACTTGGCTGCGATTGGGACGCGACAGTGACACGGGCATCGATCGCTTCCATTGAGAGCAATGCAAAAACACAGCCCGGGTATGTAACACTCTCGGTGCCATCAACATTTGTTTTACTTTATATTTACTGGCAAAACTGACAGAGCAAGCTCAGACTTTCTTTCTTTTCTTTCTTTCTTTTTTCCCCTCTTTTCTCTTTTCTAACTGAAGAATAAAAAAACAATTGTGTATAGAAGTTGTTGGAGATGATGGCTTAAATACAACAGAAAGGAGATATTTGGAATTATTTCACTACCTCTGTGACTGATTGTGTTTTAGAGTTTTTCTTCTCCACAGAGGAGCATATTACAGAAAATGAAGGTTTTTCTTTTTTTCCTTCCTCTTCTTAAAAAAAGAAAATCCTTAAGGGAATATTTGATAGTTTTCAATGTTTGCGGTTTCAATCAGCAGGAAGGCACACAAAAATAAAAGATGGCTAGCCAGCTGTTTTAACCTCTTGCACCTGGCTTCAGTGTGGGGATCATAAGGTTTATATAGTTATTTTTTTAATGGTTTTAATATTTATGGCATAAACTGTGGAAAGAGCATCACTGTGTATTTATTCAATAGCTGGTTGCTTTTGGATTTAAAAAAAGTAAACTCATATTTAAGTGTTTTCATTTTTATGGCAATGAAGATAGAGCCAATGAAATATGAGGGAAATACCATAAATCTGAAAAGTGAAATGTACCTAAGGAACAAAGAAAGGTCAGGTAAACCAGCTGTGTAAGTCAAAGCAATAGCACCAACTGTGGGGTTAGGACAGGGAGAGTGGGCTGTGGGTCTAGGAAGTGAAAGTTGCCACTAAAAGTTAAAAATGAAGGAAACATGTTCAGCTCTATTGTAATCTTTAGCAGTTTTTAGCAGATGAGCCCAAGTCTGTTCATTAATTTTGAGCTAGTTGGATTATTTTTAAAGATGCTGCACCAGCAAAGGAAAGCATAAAGGATGCTGAGAAAATCGCTGTTTAATATTGCAGAATTTACTGCTTTCATTCTGACCATGAGCCTAAATTTACACAATGAAATTTGATTATCTCTAATAACAATATTAGATCCTCCACTGGATGGATGAGAATTGAGGTGGTTTTGTTGATTGCAAGGGTTTAATGTTGCATTTCAGAATCTGATGTGGTTTGGCCTCCCTTCCATTAACTGGAAAACCCCTGAGGTTTTACAATTATTTCTTAAAGATAATACATTTAAGATTGCATTGGTAGGCTGAAGAAAAGTCATAAAGGCAAGAAGGGAAGCCCTTAATAACTCTTGAGATTCAGACATGTTCAGCAGTTAGATTGGCTCTGACTTCACCAAGGGTCGACAATGTGTCATTTCCACGAAGCCAAATTGCCCTCTGCCTATATGATATTAATGTGCAAATCAATATTTCAGGGATTAAATTTCCCTTCTTCATTTTTTATGGTTTCTACCTCAATAAGTCTCAAGTCTATTAGAAGAGGCTGGATGATTTAAAATCTTTCACTGCAGAATGGCTTGTCGTAGTCTTGTTTCACAGACCATTTTAGGATTTTTGTTATAAAGACTAAGGGCATCCTAAAGAAGTTGTGAGGGAGTATAGAGGCATGCTCAATAGCATAAAGCCCTTGTTCGATTAAGAGCTAAGAGGTATTGGAAATATAATATATATGTTTATGCAACACACACACACACATTCTGCTGCTTTAAAAATATTATGTTAATCACCTATTGATTTATTTCAAAATCAATCGAAGTCCCTTTCTTATTAGTGATTTGTTCAGCATTCTTGAGGACTATGTTAATTTCCTTAAAGAGTGTGCATGAATTGGCTTGGTGTGAAAGTATTTGGGAGGGCATTTTCATTTAGCAGTATTTTCCTAAGAAATATTTCTAGAAACCATTGTTTGTAAGAGTAATAATCAAGTGTTGTCATCTGCATACGTTGTTGTCATAGCTATCATTGCATTTTGTGGCTGAATGATTTAGCTGATATCTGTTAAAGGAGGCCTTCTCCAATTCATTTTACACTTATTTCAAGTACTTGGTAGGCACAATGTTTCTTTTAACTCTCTTGGAGAAACACATTTGTAAAAGAAAATATGTGATTTGATTGGAAATAATACAAAGCAGAAATTTGGGAGGTCAAAATAAAAGATTGTGACTTTATCACATAATCTTGGGAAGGCCTACTGTCTATCATTTGGTGGTGGTTTATAGTCTAAAACCATCTGGACCAAGTTCCGCACAGCTGCACGAATTTCATATGTGATAGAACATTTTTTCCATTCAGTGTGAAATGTTCCTTCCTAAAAAACGTACACCAGACTCGCTTAATTTAGTCTGTTAAAAGAAATGCACATGAAAAAGGACAAAAGGCTCTTTAATCTCTGCAAGCTGTTTGTTTTTCTTCAAGATTCCTGTCTGTTTGGGTTTGAAAAGTCATGTTTATTGAGGGGATGATTCTGAGGTGTGACATTAAAATAATATATGATTTTTGGACTGGTGGCCACGCTCCTGCTTAATTTGCAGAACTACTTTTTATGCCTGTCAAAACATAGAGTTAATCTATCCTTATTTACAATTAATCTCAATAAAATTAATCTTAACTATGCTTTATTCAGTGGCTTAAAATATCTAATTATATTCAATTAACTGCTGTCATAGTAATTAACATTGCTTAATTGCCTCTGCATATATTTATGTAAAGCTCATTAGGTGCTGATGCTCCCTTTTCCTTTTCTACTTGCTATTTTTGCTGTTGTCAAACCATTTTCATCTCCCAAGGTTCCACAATGTCAGTGAGAGCAAATTCTTAACATTTTCTTGAAATGAATGTTATTGCTTTTCTATGAGAAGATATTCGTTATAAGTCTTTAAAGACTAATCCAACCCCCCCCCCCCCCACCCGGGCCTTTTCCCTCATCCCTGGTCCCCACCACAATCACAAAATATTTTCTGTCATTGTTGCTAGAAATATGAGAAGCCAGGTTAAGCTTTGTGTTTATAAATGAGGAACCTTTCTGTGTCTGCCTAGGGGCTGTACCCACAGGCAGAGTTTTTATCCTCTAAGACCATTCTAAGGGTTAAAGACTTGGCCAAGGTTCAAACTGAAAAGCGCCCAGGGAAAGTGCATGTGAATATGTACAAGTTTCATGTAATTAGTGCTTAATTATATTAACATATGCAAATTGTCAACTTAGGAGCTTGTTGAGCTGGCAAAGATCAGCTAGGCACAATTGCTGTATTGTTCTGAAACAATAATGGATTTCAAGTTGGATTGTGGAAACACATAACTAGCTATCTAATTTAACTCATACCATGGTGAAATTTCATTAGTCTCCATGGAGACTGGTTTAATTGTGCTGACTAATGTTCTGGGCTGCAGAATGTCCTAAAAAGAAAGCGTTGTTTGCCTAATCCACCTTACAATGACACTTGTTTGTACATGTTTCCCTTGTGTGAGAATTTGCATATGCAAATAAATAGTTTCTCTGCCCCATTTGTCATGGCTGTTCATTACCCATGAAGAGGACATTGTTACTAGGCTGTTACTGAGTCTCCCAAGACAGGATAGTGTCAACCAGTCCAACTACATTCTTTCATAATTTGTTTCTGATTAATAGACCAGAGTGAGTCTCAGTCTCTTTGGGCATCTGCAAAGGGAAGGTCAGTTCTGTCACAGAAAAGAGTTTCTGCAGTATACTGGGGGGACTTTTTCTCCTTATGATCATTCTCCTTTTTCCATTCATTGGTTAACACCATCATATTTAAAATAATGTATTCTGTCCTAAGAATGCCTCTACTAATAATCTCTAGTTTCCTAAAGCAAAAAGATAGGAAAAGAAAGGAGATTCTGTTATTGGAATATTAATCCTGTTTTTGACAGAAAGGTAAACTGATATAATTGCTTTTCAGTTGAAGGAATGGGGGTTTATACAAGTGTGAAAGCATCGGAAAAGGATTAGCATTTTTTTGCATAATGAAAAGCTCTGTTGAATAGGGTTCTGAATGGCTGACTGAATGACTAAGATGAAAGGAAGATGAAAATGCAGGCCCCTCTTTCTTTATGCCTATGCTCTGCTCTCTCTAAAGTTATGTTTGTCCAAGACTTGAGAAAACAAGCAGGGGCTCAGATTTCAGCAACTTATAAGATGCCCTGAGTTTTCATCATCACTGGGAAGTAATATGTATGACAATAGTGCAGCTAGAGGATGATAAACAGAGGCTTGTACGTAGAAGAGTATTCAGAAACATGCTAGGCTAGCCAAATATTGACTATTGAGTATCGAGAATTCCCAGCACTTTGCTGTCAAAAACAGTTATTTCAGAGGAGGCCAAGAGTATGGCGTGGATATTTAATTTAGTTAACGATGGAAATATATGGTGTTCCTCCTCCGCCCTCCCCCATAGGCTATAAATAGTTGTCTCAGTTGGTAGAGCACCTCATTTGGGAAAGAGTTGTGTATCCTGACTTTTGGCAATGTTAAGTGTGCTAAGTGGCCCATCAGCTTTTGTGGTCGGGAGGGGTTAGTAGAAGAGGATACAGTTATTTTCTTAGGATTTAATTCATCTTCATGTTGCTTTGTAGGTATACTGTGCATTTCATTTCAAGATAAGTCTTTTTTAAAGTGTCTGAGGGTTGTATGTTCATTTTTGGAGACAGTGGCAGTAAGGTTTTCTCTTGTCACTAGTTAGAGCTGTATATCAGTTGACAACATGGTCAGGGCTCTTAATGATGTTTCTTCAACCATAATTAGGGCAGTTAAAATACCATAAGTGTTAAGACACTTCGAAAGGTGGGAATTGATTCTTTTGTACATATGTAAATCAAATGCAGTGTGGATAATTATTTATATGTATAGGTTTTAAACAACCTCTTTCCGGTTTTGGGTCACAACAGATGAGCCATTGAAGGCTGCCCCAGAGCAGGACTGAAAGATTCCACCAGATATTAACCTAACTTGTTTTGTTTCTAGAGTGTAGAACTTCTGTTTGCCTCATCACTTTCGCAGTTCAGTTGCTGAGGTACTGTTAAGAACGTTACTTGGAAACTTGGGAAATCAGAAGTGTTTTCACGTAAATTAAAGTATAAGGGTTGCCTCTTGAGTACAGAATATTGTAAAGGAAAAGTGTTTGATCTTTGTTATATAAAGTCACCAAAATTCTTTACTGGAGTCCTTTTAAAAATTTGTCAAGAAATTCTGGATTGTTTCAGAAACTTTTATGGTTAACTTTATGATACGCTTGCAAAAAGTCTTAAAAGAACAAAAAAAAATCCACATGGAGGCTGTTTTACATGCAGAAGGGCTTATTAAGGTATTTCCATAAGAAAAATGTGTTAATTTAAAAAATAAATTCATTTATATTTTAAGACATTGTTAACCAAGCACCATGTGTTGTAACTGGCAGCTTTCCAGCCACCATGGAAGTGGATCACACATGGGTTAATAGTAGCTTATGTGATGTCTGCATTCTTAGGAAATGGGCAAAAGCCCAGGGTATTCTGATATCAAGATTTTAGGAATCAGACAGAAAGCAGAATATATGTTTATATGTGAACAGATGGACACATGTGAGAACTAAAAGTGCACAATTTCTCTTGGCACTTGTTTTAGTTATCCCTGATGATATAACCAAGATCTTAGTGCATTCGCAGTCTTTGATGGCTAAGGACAAAATGGTCTTTTAATGAGGGCTCAATGGCATTATTTTCTTGCATAAGGATTGTGCCCCTGTGATCTTACTGGATTTGATGTTCTGTTAATTCCCTAGTTTCAGAGGTTCACAAGTTGCTTGGAAAGTTTGATATGGTTTCACGTTTGACTTACAATCTTCGGTCCAGGAATGGCTGCTCCTCCCTCCCCTCCCCTCAAAGGTTTGTGAGTGAAAAAAAAAATTTTTTTTTGCCATTTTCAGGCATTTTTGAAGATATGCACACAACTTAAATATGGCTTTGACACCAAAGTCCTATTTGGCAAGTAACTTATCTCTGATATAATTAGCCATTTGAACATTCTAGAGATTGAAAAAATAAACAACATTTAAGAATTTGGGTGGCTTGACTTGGTTAATATGTCATAATGCCCTAATGGTCCAAGACAAGTCCTGAGTAGGTGTTTTAGTCATTCAGGTCAGGAGTTCGCATGCCAGCATCATGGATTTCGATGATTGATAATTTCTCATGTTTGCTTGTCCTGGGGATATGACAGTGCACAGTTGATAATTTCTGAATGGTACCCTATAGCACATACCTCTAAAGGCAAAGTTTATAGGTTCCATTGTATTCTAGCTATAAAAACAGAAAGCGTTCTGCAAGTATTTACTCAGATCTAAATCATTTTAACCAGGGAAAATTGACTTTTGGGTTAAAATATGCATTTTATAACTGTCCATAAAATTCTTTTCCTTCACTGTAAAGAAGAAAGGAAATCCATAGCTTTAACAATATTTAAAATACAAAAACATATGAGCTAGTGTGTGCCACCTGGTTGTACTGTTAAAAACAAAACAAAACAAAAGTTTGTAAGAGAGAGCTTTATGGAGAATCTTAAAATTCGTCTGCTTGGAAAAGTAAATTGAAGAAGCCCAAACATTTCCCAAAGTACCTTAATTAAATCTGAAAGGCTTTATTAATGTGGATTCTCTAAGATACAGTTCTTAGTACGTTTTTTTTCCCCCCTTACTGTTAGGAATAGTGCAAGTAAAACTTAAAGTTTTTCTGAGCCCACTCCTTAATTGAGAACGAGTCATCCATCTCTTTTGGCTTAGTACATCCATGCTAGGAGTGTGTATAAAGACATGGATACACACACCGACTCTCTTTCCGTGTTAGTATCTCTCTTTCCTTTCTAGATGTATTCATAGGGGTAGCCTGTGAAATTTTCCCTCTGTAGACTAAATTCCTTTCATTTTCTAAGAACTGGCCAACATCATCATCACAACAAGAAAGAGCAGGTAGGTTTGTAAGGCAAAGTATCAACATGCAAAAGCCTGAGAATACCCTTGAGTTAATTCAGTTCAGCCAGCTCATTATAAAATATGAGATATTGAATTCAGGAGAAGTCATCGTTGAGTAACTAAGCAAGTTAGGAAAATGTCAGGACAAAACTCAGATATCCCAACTCTAGGACCAATGGTCACACAACTATATTGGCTGCTTTGAAAAAAGGTTTGTTACCTAACTGAGTATGGTGGTAGAAATAGAGAAGAAAAGGAAAATGTGCAGTGGTAATCCAACGGTGATACTGTTTCTTCTAAGAGATGGATTTCTCTGCTACAAAAAGAAGACAAGTACAATCTGAATGGCATCTTACCACTGTGGAAATAATAATAATAAGCATAATTTTGGGTCAATTAAGAGGTCAGACTAGGTGCTTTGAATGGTCAAGAAGAGTTTATGGTTCATAAAAGCACTAATGATGATCTCAGTGAGTTAAAATGTATTCTTAATAATCAAGAACATGATGTTACGAAGAATAAGATTTCTATTCTATGTAGGGAAAGTAAATGAAGACAATGCTGTGATATTGTAAATGCAGCATAGTGCACAGAAAGCATGACACAGTAAAAAACAGACATTCTTTTGATTCTGTCTACTTTGGATTCCTTTTCATTTTATTGTATTATATTTTTTTTACATTCAAAGGCAGGAACAGAAATTTACCGACTCCCAAATTCTCTGAGAAGTTCTTATATCCAAAATAGAAAGATTCAGTATGGTGTTTCTAATTCAAGTATGTGAATGTTGACTGCATTTTTAAGGGCTTGGGTTCCTTTTTAATTGAGTTTAACTTAGGCTTTAGATTTTTGAAAATCTACTCAGTGACCAGTAGAAATTGTGTTAGAGCTACTAGACACCTGAATTAAATTCTTATTATGTGTGACGTTTCCAAATGATTTAATCTTTGTAAGCTTCAACTTCCTCATTTGTATCTTAAAGTTGCTGTAGAGATTACATTAACACTAAAGTATTGCAAACATTAAAATAAGTAAATGTGACAAGGTCTGATACCTTATGTTCCCCTTTTCTTCATTTTCAATAGTTGGTTTTACTGTAATGCTCAACCAAAGAACATTTGATAAATCAAGTCTACATAGCTCTTTTGAGTAGGGATGCCCCTCTTTCTTAGAACAGAAAGAGAAATTAGGAAACAGGTTTGCATAGAAGGTGTATTCTTATTGACAGATACCTAGATGGCATCTACGTGGATAGTCCCCCACCTCATTATCTGCCACTCCATCATCATAAGTTGTTTTGGTTTCGAGGGCTTTTAGATGTTTAATGCATTTCTGGGTCTTTTCCTAAGAAGCAAATTAGAACAGGAACCGTTTTTAAATAATTCAGACCTTAGTCTATCTACATGAACTCAAGATTCCAGACTGTCCATTATATGCAATCATAGAAGATACCGCAATGCTTAGTTCAGTCTTGTTGACCCAGCTTGTTTGAAAGCCTTAGAATTAGAGGATTTCCCAAACTGGATTAGATGCCATAGAAATACCTTTCCATATTTTTTGCATTATGATATTTTGATGTGCAACAAAAACAGTACAGATACTATTATATGGTACCCTGTCGATCAAGATTTATACCAACTTAGAGAAGAGATTCAGTTATTAATAATAATCCAGTAATACTATACAACCTTTGAGTTTTCTTGAAGGATTTTATAGCCAACTTATGAGACTCTTGGTTTATCTCTTGGAGAAAATCACAATCCTTTATCTTTTTATAATAATGCATTATTCATTGGAGGAGAACTCAGGTTCAAAGATGATAAGATTCATGACAAGGGTTAATAAATTTATAATACAATTTTTGGACTATATAGCAATAAAAATCCATTTCTATTATGAATTTTCTTTTTTAAATTCATAATAATTTCTTCTTGTGATACGTGTAAAACGCACATTTGAAATTATTGTTTGCATTTTTACTGGGAAATGTAAGTATACTTGGATTGTAAATTTCCAGCTTTGAGTTTGATTTTTGCTTAACATGTGTGGCTCATGATCTTTGTTAAAATTTTTCTTAAAAACAAAAGTGTATGTCTTGCCTATGCTCTGGTCATTTATGAGTGGCCCTGGACTTGACAATTCACTTGAAATACATTAATATAGAGCTAAACATTTATTGAATACAGATAGGATAATGGTATATTTTACCAGCAGAAAAACAATTAGCATCTTAGCATTTTTCATGATGCTTGTTTAAGTGTTTCTTCAAATAAATTTCAGCCTCCATGAGGGCAGCAACCATATCTGTTTAATCACTGTATTGTGACAGATATAATTGGCAAATCTTTGGTGCTCAATGAAATACCTATTGAATGAATGAAAAAAAAAGAATAATAGTTAAAAATATAAATAGAAAATTTCAGTTTACTATTCTACTGGAATCTGCCTCTCTTCTTGAAATCTAGATACTGAAAAGAAATATACAACCTTAAAAACATCTGGGCTTGTCTTGGAAAACTCCATAGGGAAAACTATCTTCTGCGCAATCTAAATGGGTTTTTATATTAGAACCATAGATTGCTGTAGTCAGAAGGGATATAGCATAATCTTCTCGTTTAACCCATAAGGAAACTGAAGATCAGAAATTCCTGGGAAATATCACATAACTTCAGAGCCTAGCTGATCAGACCTAATGTGTATGTGCCCTTCAGCAAATTATTTAGCATTTTTCACCTTAGTTGGCTTAGCTGCTCCCATATCCAGAAATTCTGTAATATTAACGTGAGAATAATTTCTGTAATGCTAGAGATTTTTTCATTTGTGCAATTGTTCCAAGCAAAGGAAGATTTTTCGGTTGGTACAATTTCTAAGATGACCACAGCACAAGCTGACTTGCCTGGGATTGTAAAGTTAAGCTGCTCAAGATAGACAAGAATTGCTTGAAGGGTGAAAACTTGCAGGAAAAATGGGGTGGGTCATTTAGTTCTTGAAATGAAGCAGGGTGCAGATTAGGAATCATTATGGTTTGCCAGAAGTCGCTGGTCATAGAAGCCTGTTTAAGTGCTCACTGTCAACAAGGAAATCATGGGCAGTACTTACAGTGGCTCACCTCTGATTTATTCATAAACCTCACACGAGCACTTGGCTTTGTTCTTGCTCTAGTAAGGGGGACTGATGCCAATAAGAACAGGAATAAAGAGCTCCTTGCATGGTCCAAGAGTGAATAGCACTTTACCTCAAAGCCTGACCTCCTTTCCTGAGGTCTGTTATGCTACAGTTGACTCTGATTGGCTGTGTGTTCGCAGATGAAATGAGAGAAGAGGTTATAACAAGTATCTACTCTGTAAACTCCATAGTATACATAACAAGAACTACATAACTGGAACTTGGGTTCTAACTTAACCTAAACGTTGTGATATTTATGCTAAATGGAAAAGCTTCCTTTTCCCTTCTCCTTTGAAGCTTGAAAAGTTTTACATTTAATAATGGTTGGAAAAATACTGCTTCCTTCTAATTGAAGAATAACAATGATCTGGAAGTAAAGTGGGTTTTGACAATCCCTTTCTCCATTAAAATGAATTTAGAGAGACTTAATAATATAGGAAATTAAGGGTTCAGGAATAAAATATGTACTACTACACTGAGATAAAAACAACAACAAAAAAAATGGGCTTGCCGATTGATTAGCCATATTTATCTGAGACTCTTTATTTGTGCCACTTCACAAATTACACTATGTTCCAGCCACCCATGT
Source organism: Canis lupus dingo (assembly GCF_003254725.2). Lineage (NCBI taxonomy): Eukaryota > Metazoa > Chordata > Mammalia > Carnivora > Canidae > Canis > Canis lupus. The sequence goes on from NC_064271.1 coordinate 24,863,005, forward strand.
CGAAGAGAAGGGACCTTTAAGAGACAGTCAGCTGGCTGGTTTGTACTGGGGCAGAGGTTGAGTAGAGTTACTTAAATCCCCAGAGCAACATTTAGTTAATGCTAGTCTTCACCAGCCGCCCCCCCCCCCATTCCTGTCCACTTTGGCTTCTCTTTTTTTCCTTTTGATGAAGTTGGTCTCTTACTACTTAAAGTGCAGATATTTACACAAAAATTTCCTCAGATTTTCACAACACATTAACCCAGAAGAGCCATATTAGGAGATGGTGATGAGAGTTAATGATATATCTTTAGATAAAGCCATCCTCCCATGCAATCACATCAGAGTCATCAGCTCATTTGTCATGGCTGAAGTGAAAATGTCAGGACCAATGAGTGTATGAGTGCTGAAGGGGGCGAAAGGGCTTTTGGAGAGAGACATTTTTGTGCTGGGAGTTAGCCATGGCTTAGATTTAGCTCCAGGGAAATATTGGGATTAGCCAGCACTGTGTACAAATCCTTAGCATAACAGAATTAGTTGGGAAGGTGGAGAGGTGGGGTCATGAGGATGGGTACATTTCTAGAGTTGTGCTCTAGGATGCAGGCCAGAAACTATGGAAAAGAATGAGGTGACTTATTAAAAATTGTTTTAAGGGATGTGGTATATGCAGGCTCATTGATTTCAGCAAGGTTGAAGGCATAGATTTGAATGGCATCAAGGGAAGACCTGCAGTAACATGCACTAAATATGTATATATGGCGTTTGTTTGAATTCGGTTGCATTAAGAAATAATTTAGATCTAACATCTAAAAGCCTTTTGGGGGAGATAATATTTGAGTACAGAAAGGTAAGGTTCAGACATAAAGTACTTTTGATAGTATTTTAGAGTGGAAGTTAATACTTAATTTAAATAACAGTAATGATAGTGAAATACTTGTTGCATTGTTGAATTTACACAAGACTAGGAAGCTAAACTTTCTTTACACAAACTTCATTCTGAAACTTTAATTGAAAAGTAACTTATTTTCTTTAGTTACAGAAGTTCTTATCTTTGATAGACCAATACAGCAGATTTATTTCATTTTGAATCCAGTGAACTGTTCTCTTTCAGATAATGTACCCATACAACCTTTTCTTGTTTAATTCTATTGATTTACAGTGTTAAAGTGAAATAATCTGATACCTGTTTCCTGCCCTTTGAGTATTTGTCGTCAAAGAAGCTGATTAGTTTTTTCCCCCAGCTCTTTAGCTGTTTTAAATGTATAATTATCATTGCATGTCATTTGATAGCTGCACTAATTGCTGCCAACTATTGTCTGTTTGCACTTAATGCTGAAACCTGATCAACATCCTGCTTTGGTTGATGTTTGGTGGTAAACTTTAATTAACTCTTATTGCATTGAAGAAGAGTTCAGGCTTGGTGCTAACTAATCATTTACCTTCATTATGTCCTGACAGCTCCACTTGTTCTTGGTCCTAATAGATACACCAGTCAGTAAATAAACCTGCAAACCTCATGCCTTATAGTTGCTCCACACTGGTATTTTGCTACTTAAAGTATAAGATAATTGGGCCCAGATAATTATTTAGTTAGTTTAGTATCTCTAGTTCTGCAGACACTAATCTTAATTGCCTCTTTCATGCTGGACAATTTCATTTTAATAGAAACTGTAGATTTGAGATAACATTATTCCTTCAACATGGTTCCTATGAACATGCATCTTTTGAATCAATACAATTAAGCTTGTCTCCTGTTGGAATTCTTGTCATTATTTTTCCTGAAATACTTTTCCTGTAATGATATTGAAGTTAAAGTAATCAGGTTACCAGCAGATCATGTAAAATTCAACTCAAAATTGCTGGCTGCTTGATTTTAATTTGTCTGACATCAAGTTTGTTTGAAAAGGGATAATATGTGGGTAAACCAAGGAGCTTATAATTATGGTTGACGTTTGTTTGTTTATAATGAAATCTAATTAAAGTTCATACATTTAAAACACAAAAGTTAATTACTGAATTGCTCACTTCACTTATGGACAGCAGTCAAATTAACTTTCAGGCCAAACACACACACACACACACACACACACACAAACAAAGGGCTCTTCATAACAGAAATAAAATAACCAACTAATCTTAGTGATCAAACATAAATTTGCCAATATTTCATCCAGAAGAAAACTTGGCATTCCACTTATGTTCTCTATTATGTTGGTCCTATGTGGTTTTTAATATAAAATGATTTAAAATATTTACATGGGATATAAAAAGAGACTTGTATTTTGTAGACTCCAGGAGTATTGTATAAAAACAGGTACTTGGTAGTGATTTTAAAATTTATGCATATAGCTTTCTTCATTAAAACTATTTTGAAATCGTGTGAAGTCATTGAAGTCATTGCTCAGGGAATAGGAATGTTTGTTGGAATACCTGACCTGTAATTAGCTTTATGAAAATAATTATGGTAGGTTTAGCCTACAAAGAATGATATATTTTTTTTTAAAAAGTAAGAATGTACTCACCCTTTTACACTTAACTGCTACATTGGTTATGAGATCATATTGGTGGAAATCATGAAATTCAGATAATTACAATTGTTTTCCCTTTAGGTATTTAATTACCAGTAGTTCAATAATGGACCTTATATCATAGATAAAGAAGGAAAAAATACTTGTACATGTTAGAATATATTGTTTTCACATTGTATATGAGATAAAATATATGTGCGGGATGGTTTTCATTGGTCTGGTAAATCTCTTTTTGAAGTTAAATATTCTATAGTTACAAATGCCTTTATAAAACCAATTAAGTTTTTAAATTGTTACTATGTGGCAATTTAAAATGGTTATCTACTAAACACTCTGTGTGTAAACCAGAGCGAAAAATAAATAAATAAATAAATAAATAAATAAATAAATAAATAAAAATAAATAAACCAGAGCGATTACTCAATTACATTTTAAAAGACTAGAAATATAAGCATTAAAAACGTGGCAAATATTATTTACAGATCTTTAAAAATGATTGATACAGTCCATATTTTGCCAAGGAAAACTAAAAGGCTCCATGTTCAAGCTTTCTATTTAGAAGTGTTATTGACTTGAACTTTCAAATATAGTAGGGATTGTAGGAGAGGAGTCTAAGGGAAAATGATTCCTTCCATTATTGAGATGCTTTGCAAAATCGAGTGTAATTTACACAACCTTTTAGTATTTTCTGTAAGCATATTTATATATATTTTAATATAACACGTGATTGATTTGTAGATTAACATTTATTTAGGGAAGAAAAATGAAAAGGATCATATAGTCATTTAACTCTGATCCTACTTTGCATATTTGAGACAGAGAGAAGATGATTAATACTTATGTATGGCTGGGTAACTGGCATTCAGATGTACCTTTTTTTCTTCTATAAAGAAAGAAAGAAAAAAGCCAGTATATTCTCATAGTATTGGCAAACAACAGCTTTCTAGTAATGCTTTAGCTGATTAGGACATCCTTACCCTTTAATGAAGCAATCACTACAAAGCCCCAATGTCAGTTGGAATACTAGCAAAACAGTATCAAAGAAGGAATCAGAAAGAGGCACTGAACATAATTACAGTTCATGTCCTTGTCTCACACCAATGCAAACTATTCATTTTCAATTAGAATGAATAAGAAAATTAGAAATCAACTAGATTGGTTAGAAGTACCAAAGTTTGTTTACAGAGGATAACTAAAGTATTGAGTCCATCTTGCTCACTGATTATGAAATTTTCCTGAAGCAAACAAATAAAATGAGTCATATAATAGTGTAATTTGGTTAAGGAGAGATTATTGATTTCTCTCTAAGGAAAGTCACTGGAGTTTGATTAAAGTTGTGAAGAAAACTGAGTACAATTCCCATTTCCCACAACTGTACAAATCAAGGACTGTTGGATTCACTGGAAAACTGTACCTTTTCTCTTTAGTTCTCCAACACGCATTTAATGATATGTAATTGTCACTAGACGTCCATGTAGGGTTAGGGATATGAGAGGGAATGAGAGAAAATGAAGGTGGGCAGAGAAGGAGAGGAAGAGAGAGAAGCGAGGGAGAAGAACACTACGCCAATCACAAGGGTCCTGTTTATAGAGTAGGAAATAAATCTGCATTGAATAGCTAATTTAGGTTTTAATGAGGAAAATAAGGGGAAATGACTTAGTTGACTTGCACACTCATTTTTTTTTTTTTTGGTAAACTTTCCCTCTTTAAAAATTTGCTTATTTTAAATGCTTAATATATTTGGTTACATCCTTCTATTCAAACTTAATTACCTTCTCCCCTTTGTCGTGACATGGGTGGAAAGTTTTTGCCGTGTCAGGAGAGGTCGTCACACATTCTTTTGCAGTTCTCTTCATTAATTCCTTCTTGCAGAAGCATTTTCTCTCGTGCTGGGAAGGTAGAAGGGTGTAACAGAAGAGCCCTGAAACATCAGCAGGAAGCTCTAAGCTGGTTAATGCAGTATAATTGTCTGGACATAGACTGGTCTTTGTTTGTGTGGTTCACTCCGAATCAGCTGTAATTAACTCCAGAGTGTTTCCAGATTGCCAGCAAAGAAAAATTACAGCTTTTCTGTTTTAAATTGTAAAGCTCACAAACATTAACTATGCAGATTGCTTTTACTTTGATATATTTCTATCCTGTAAGGAAAAAAAAAAAAAAAAGCTTATTTGGCTCCCCCCACCTCTAAAAATGTGCTTTTGTTAAGTTATTTGATTTAGTGTCTATTGGAACATAATGGCTCCTTAATAGTTGAAATCTTTTTACTTAATATTTTCAATCCTTTGACATCCTTGTATTTGCCTTCCTTCTTGCTAACGTTTTTAATACCGCAATGGGAAAGAAGTTATGTAATCTTTTATGAAATACTAAACATATACTAAAATAAGCAAATTGCAGAGAAAGCTGCCTATAGAAAACCACCAGCACCAACTTAAAAGACTGAGATCAAAGATGTATTCTGACGTAAAGGGTGCTGCCACACAGGTACTTTACCTGTGTTTTGATATATCAAAAGAGAGACTATGAGAAAAGGGCAATTTCATCACCCTCTTCTCCTGGTCAGCACACCACACCCTTTTAAAAGCTTCTGTACAGTAGTTTGTAATTATGAATTCCAACATGGGTAAAAATGAGGTAGCGGTGTGAGCTAATACAGCCTAGTACACAAAAGATCTGTCAGCAACTGATGCAAAAAAAAAAAAAAAAAAAAAAGTCCAGCCAAAAATCTTTTTTTTTTCTTTCTTCTGAATTTAACAATAAGGAATTTAAGCCTCAATGTGGCTTTAGCAACCAAAGAAAAGAAGCTCTTGGTGTCTGCATAATACCACTTTGATGGATTTTTTTCATCAGTTCTCTGTACGTGGCAACAAATAAACAAGTATAATTATACTTGTGAAGGTCTATTCATTGCTTTGTCAGGATTAGATATATGTGCCGTTTTCACACTGCGCCTCTCTTTTGTCTTTGCCTAACTCACTATGACATATTGATAGAGGATTTGGAATGGGGAAAAGGCCACAGCAGAGACAGTGATGACCTTTTGGAAACTTGATATAATTCAAGGATTTTTCTTTCTTTCTTTCTCCCTTTCTTTCTTTTTTTTTCTTTTTCTTTTTCTTTTCTCTCTTCTCTCTCTCTCTCTCTCTCTCTCTCTCTCTCTCTAGGATTTGTTACTTGTTACCAAATTCTCTTGTAAGTGGACAACTTTTAACCCGTTAAAATGGAGTAAATAAAGACTCAAAGTGCTAGGAGGTTGGCTGAAGAGCAGAGGAGAATAAAAACAATAGGCTAAGGGGCGCATTGGTCTTCTTTCCCAGCACTTAGCAGAGTGGCTAACCTAGCATTCCTTTCCCATTATTCTGTCCTCTTGATCAGATCACGTTCTTTTTAATCATTTCACAAGCACTGTCTCACTGGACCGTAGAGGAAGGCTGGGACAATCTCAATTAAAAAAAAAAAAAAGAAGTAAAACTGGCCTCTCTGATTTTGGGTTCTAATGGGAACTCTGCATTCTGAATGCAAAGGAATTCTTCTATTGTTCAGAAAGCACCCTCTTTCATTAGCCAGGCTCCTTGTAGGTGGGTTTGGTCATTTAGCAGAGCTGAGTTTAGGCAGCAGTGACTGCAGGACGAAAGCAAGGCAGAACTAGCAATAAAAGTTCTTTTTCTGCATATTGTCCATTAGTTCCGAAAAAGGGATTTACATGATCAAAGTCACTGATCTTGTGAATTAGTGAGAATACCAAAAAATGTGTACACATATTCTAAGCAGACCAGCAGGTATGTATTGTTCTGAATTTAGCATTAAAATTTATCAGTTGTTCTCTCTGGGATTTCTTGAGGACTTTGGTGATTTTTTTGAAAAATAGAATGCTTGGCAATAGAGAATAGAATTGGTAAAAACTAAAAAGAAAACAGCTTAAATAGAGAAGCAGCTTTTATGGTGAGTTTACTTGTTACGCAGTCATTTTGAAATGAATCTGTGGTTTAAGTTAAATGGTTGTCTTTGTGGTCTTTTTACTGGGACTTATAAAACTTTGGTATAAATTTCCTAAATGGGTCACATTGATAAAAGAAAGATCTTGTCTGACATTGATGAGAATGAAATCACTTAGCATCATATTTGGTATCACTGCATATACTGATTTAATAACTTTTTAACTGCACAAACTAAAGTGACTCCATCGAAATATACTGGCAACCAGTGCCATGGTCATAGTCAATAGCTACAAATTTTAAAAAATCAGTTATTATTAGTTGTATCAATCCAAATAGGTTTGCCATTGTTGCTTTGGGAATGAAATGTAAATGTAAATTTGATTGTATAGAAGACTTATTATGTATTTGATTCAGTTTCTGATTAATGTGTAGCTTATTGAGAAAAAATTGATAGGCAATTTCCTGTAAAATTATGTGGGAGTATTGTAACAAGATGTATCCTACTGCTTTGACCTGTGATGGATTCTTTAGAGTAGTTTTCGTAATTTTTTTCACATAGCAATAATGTTACATTTTTGAAAGTTACTTCTGGCTCTATTAAGATAAAATAAAAAGATAAGATCTACTTCATATTAAGAAATATCGAGGTGATACATTGCAGTGTCCATTTGGCGTCTGGCCAAAATTATTAACCACACATTACATACAACTCATTTGAGGTGTATTCAGCATGTGTGTAATAATTCTAGCAAGTGCTTCTGTGGGCTGAGAACTGTTGTAGGGGTATAGGTAAAACAGAATTAAAATGATAATAAAAGTAGCCTAGAAACTCTTTTACAAAGCTGTAAAGTGCTTGGAAACTTTTCTTACTTTTGTAATTAAGGTGAATTTTCTTCCATATACCAGCCTGTTATCTGATTATGGGAGGGGCGAAGACACCCTGAGTTTTGGAACTTTTCATTTTAATCTTTTAGTATCATTAATTCAGTATTATTTAGCGCCTTCCTTCACTCCAACTCTCTAGTCTCCCCCTGACTTCCTCATTTCCCTCAGTCTAGCAGGGCATTATATTTTAGACATTTTGGCTGCCTTCAGTATGTATACACATTGTGCAGATTTGGTAACTGCACAGGTAAACATTAATATTTGTGGACTAATTAGAAAATTATTAGGTTTTCATGCTTATGGTTATCAGATTATTTCAGTGGGTTTTCAAAGCTGCATGCATGCCATGAGGATAATTAACCTGGAGCTCATCAATGATTAAAATTACACACTAAGCTTTGTGATGTTTGATTCGTGAGCAATTAGAGTGTCATTTTAACCATTGCAGATACCAAAACGAATTTTGATTTCATTTTCCATCTATGTAGATCTTTTGATGTATTTTTAAACTGATCACTTCCTCTCTGATTTAGTGGACAAGATTAAATTTGATTACGGTAAAGAGTATTAAGAAATTATCTTTCATACTTCATATGTCTGTGACCTTCAATGATGTCTTTCTTTGATAAGAACTTTTAAAAAGGAATTTCTAAAATACTTAATATTGGTGAGCCCAGAACTTTGTTTTCGTCTTAGCTCTCTGTCACTGTGAAGTCTATGCAATAGAATATAGCAGGGTCAGGGGCATCCAGAGCGAGGTACTGCATGTCTCTCTTAAACAATAATAATATGTGGGATCCCTGGGTGGCGCAGCGGTTTGGCGCCTGCCTTTGGCCCAGGGCGCGATCCTGGAGACCCGGGATCGAATCCCACGTCGGGCTCCCGGTGCATGGAGCCTGCTTCTCCCTCTGCCTGTGTCTCTGCCTCTCTCTCTCTCTCCGTGTGACTATCATGAATAAATAAATTTAAAAAAAAAAACAATAATAATATGTAATGTAACAGAGCAACGTCAACCTTTCAGATCTCAGAAACTGCCAGCACATGTGAAAGTGTGGATACTTTTAAATTAAGGGGCTACTTGCCTTGAAGTTATGAGTCCCTTCAATTTCAAGATTTGAAAGAAGGTTGCTTACCTGCTTCATAAAATCAAGACAGTGCCTATGTCATAGGCTGAAAATAAATACTAAAGTTTCAGACCACTCAACTGTTGTGTACAGTGCCATCATTCTGCAAATGGAGAGATCTGCAGGGACTCAGAGAAGCTTAAACTGTAATCAAGCTGCTATTACAGTAGCTGAGGGTTGCAGGCACACATATAAGTGGGCACACACACACACACACACACACACACACAACACCTGCACACAGAAGAGAAATGCATTTCCACCAATATATATATGCCCAACTTTTCCCTGGCACCTTATCCTGATGCCAGAAACTGATATGACTTTACAGAGTGCATCTGGTTCTCAACAAAGGGAATTTATGGTCTGAGATGCCTGCCTGCAAAAAACTAAAAAAACTAAAAATATATTTTTTTAAATGATTGAAGGATTTTCATCAGTAGTGCTTGCGTATGATTTGTTAAGCCAGGGGAGATGTTGATTGAGGCAGTGGTTGAGAGATGAGCAACTCACCAGGATTGATAACATCAAACTGGTATTTGAAATGGTGTTCATTACGTATTGCAGTGAAAAAAACTGAGTGAATGCGATTGTCCCCTAGGATGATAGCACTGGTTGCAGTAAATGTTAATTTCTGTTCTGTTGCCCATTGAGGGGACTGAAGTGTGGGGAAGAATTGTGATTGGTGCTTAATCAGGGCCAGCCAGATACCTGCTGAGAGCTTTTGCACAAGGAAGATTTGTAGTAAGCTGATTTACTGGCAAAATGAAAACCAGAGAAGAGTTTGGTCTGTGCTGCCTGTGACTGTAATATTTCTAATTTTAAGGTTCCTTTATTGTTGGTCTCCCTCTCACACTCATCCCCTTCTTCTAGTCCCTGCCCGATAAAGTAAAAGGTAAAATTTTAAATTACAAGTGTTTGTGTTGTTCTTGTATTCCTGCTGTCGTGTATGAAAGCCATTTACATTTCTATTACGATAAAGGGGGTTTTAAAGCCCTGACGTGTGTTACATACGTTTTTTTCAGAAACCAGAAATGAAAAA